>NC_051211.1:48678703-48911203 GCF_015220715.1 Pygocentrus nattereri
TACATATTACTTCAAATACCTTTATACTAACAAAGCAAGAGAAGTTGTTTTTCCTCTAATTATATCCATATGCTTTATGTCACTTTCTTTGCTGCACGTTTATTATTACAGAATTATACTTCCGATTGTCAGCCCTTTGTGTTGGAGTAATATTGTAAATGAATGGTACCCTCAATGTACCCCAACTTTAAATAAGGGCTGAGTGATCTGGCTCATTATGACCAGAGGCTTATGGGTCAACATCAGTGGTTTGTGTTACTTTACCTATCTGAGAGATCTTCTGAGCTGTCCTCTCTATACTGCATGCTCAACAGTGCCAGTGATCCTCCTCCGCCATGCATAGGACTCACTATACCTTTAGTCACAGCCTCCCTCTGAGAGCCAGAGCATGGATCTTCTTCTTGATCAGATACTCTCATGTCCATTGGCTCACTCAGCTGCGGGTCAGCCTCTGCTGTACTCACATCTGATGCAACATCATGGCTCTGTGGTGCACCTTTTCCTGCGGCAGTGTTCATCTCAGACACCTCTGGTTTCTCATGTTCACCTGGTGGCTTGTGATTCACCGGCTCACTCAGCTGTGGGGCGGAATCTGCTGTAGCATAACCAGGTACATCACTGTGGCTCTGCAGCGCACACTGATCTAGAATGATGCTGGTTTCTGAGGAGTCCTCTGGCGCTTTATTTTCGTTTGGTAGCTTAACCTCCATGGCCTTAGTCAGCTGTGGGGCAGCTTCAGCTATGGACAGATCGGGGAAACCAACACGGCTCTGCAGCGCACTGTTTTCAGTAGCGATGACGGCTTCTGGTTTCTCATGTTCCTGTGGTAGCTTAACATCCAAAGCCTCACTCAGCTGTGGAGCAGCCTCTGCTGTGCCCGGAGCAGGTACACTGTCATGGCTGTGAAGTGTGACTTTTTCTGCAGCACTGCTAGCTTCTCGTTGCTCTGGTTTCTCATGATCGTCTGGAAGCCGGACACCCACTGGTTCATCTGCTTCAGGCTGGGATTTCAAAAGCCAAAACATGGTGAATAAAAATGCATATAACAATGCAAAGTTAACGTCTAATAATAGCAAGAATATTAGTAAATCACTGTCATCTAATAAGCTGAACTCAGCCACGATGGCATGTCTTGTACTGTTGCATGTATGTTTAATGGTAAATGTAATGGTATGAGCATCTTTGTCCTTTACTACAGTTGAAAATTAGCCAAATTGGCTAATCCGGCACATTCGCAGTACTGTACGTTAATGTGCACTGTCCCTGAAACTCAACAGATTCCTCAAACCTTCTGCATGACAAACATGTAAAAGTTGTTTACAGTGGTTTGGTCATCATGGTAGAGCGGCAGATCATTCAAGCAAAGTAAAGTCATTCAGAGTGGCTGAGGTGAAATTTTCTGTTCTAGAGAAACTTAGAAATAGTTAGTGATGTTCATGATAGGAACCAGAGATTTGAAGTATTTGAAGTATAGGGAATATGTATTTACATACCCACTAAAGTTAAAAAAAAAGTAATAATTTTCAAAACTTCAGTTTAAAGATAAGCAATTTTTATAAGACATATCAATAGAAGAACCACATGAAGAAAAAACTGCCAGCCACTAACAGAGTTCTTCACATAATCCTTATCAGTATGTATTCTGAACATGTTACTTTTATGTGTTGTAATTAAATACACTCCTGAATACAATTAAGGCAGAGTACTCAGTATTCCAGAGTACTCAGTATTCAGCCATCACTAAGAACTTTTTCTTGGTATTTATTTTGTCCAACCCTGCCCAACAGAAAGCAGAGCGGGTGTTGATCGCGGATAAGTTACTCAGGACTGCAGACTTTATAAAACGTGCTACTCTGTAGCGCTAAATCCTCTTAACCCTCCCACTGCTTCTCTACGGAGCTTCTACTGGACCCATGTGCTCAGAGCAGCTTTGGGGGGTTTTTCCCCCCCAGTAACCAGCTTGGCTGAAGGGGTGACGCTTGTGGTCACCTACATCACCGAACCCCCGTTTAAAAGAGATTTATATGCGAGCGCAGACACGTTTACTCGAGATAACGCGCTGAACTGAAGAAGCTCACCAGGCGCTGCCGAAGAGGAGCTACACTCCGCTCTAATGAGCTCAACTGAGAGAGGCTGAAAACGTGTGAACTCTACCTCCGCGGACGTGAAGTCGCCAGGCTCCGCTCTCTCCATGCTGCGGTGTTAAAGCGCTGTCGCCTAAAACTACAACTTGATGCTGAGAGACTCCACCATGCTAGCTACACATGCGGCACAAACACGCGTCATTTCCGCACAGGGTATTTATTTCACAATAAAAGTCTCGGATTCCTGTTGTAGTTCTGGGTTATTCTCAGATGACAAACTTGGTCTATTTGATCTTATTATATATATATATATATATATATATATATATATATATATATATATATATATATATATATATATATATATATATATTTTTTTTTTTTTTTTTTTTTTTTTTTTTTTTTTTTTTTTAATAGTCTAAAACACTATCGCTATATCGCTATGTCCCTTTAAGACGCAAAGGGCTTGTCCAGCTGTACTGAAAATCTAAGGAGCCGCTTCTGCGAATATCCGGGAATCGACTCCAGATTCTTTGAATTATTTCTAAAATACTCGGATCAGGCATAACATTATGACCACCTTCTTGTTTCTACGCTCACTGTCCATTTTATCAGCTCCACTTACTGTATAGCTGCACTTTGTAGTTCTACAGTTACAGACTGTAGTCCATCTGTTTCTCTGATACTTTGTTAGCCCCCTCTTACCCTGTTCTTCAGTGACACTCTATGCCACTGCTGGACTGAGAGCAGTCCACCAACCAAAACATCCAGCCAACAGCGTCCTGTGACCACTGATGAAGGACTAGAGGATGACCAACACAAACTGCAGCAGCAGATGAGCTGTCGTCTCTGACTTTACATCTGCAAGGTGGACTAACAAGGCAGGAGTGTCTAATAGAGTGGACAGTGAATGGACAGTGTTTGAAAACTCAAGCAGCACTGCTGTGTCTGATCCACTCGTACCAGCACAACACACACTAATACACCACCACCACATCAGTGTTACTGCAGTGCTGAGAATGATCCACCACCCCAACAGTACCTGCTCTGTGAGGGTCAATGGGGGTCCTGACCACTGAAGAACAGGGTAAAGGGGGGTAATAAAGTATCAGAGAAACAGATGGACTACAGTCTGTAACTGTAGAACTACAAAGTGCAGCTATACAGTAAGTGGAGCTGATATTGGTATATTAAGAACACAATGAATGCTGGACTTTTTATATTGCTGGACTTTCCTGCGTCTGAATTTTTGGAGCAGAGCAAAGAAAAAACTGTGAGGACTCTTGGAGTCAACTCACTTGGAACCGGAACCGGAGTCGACTCCGGAATTTCATGATACTATACTGCCCTCTAGAGGCGACATACGCTTACAGCGTTAAGTGGCGACCAACTCGACCAGCAGAGGGCGCTTTGAGCATAATCCAGAAACGTGCACGTTCAGCAAGCTTTATTCTGCTGAACAATAAGACCAGCAAAACTGTGCTTTTTTGATATGTTATTGTTATTATTATTATTATTATGGTTATTGATGTTGTTGTGCAGCAGAGTCCCTTGCTGTCTTCAAACACAGACTGAAGACACATCTGTTTATACAGAACTTAAATGAGCACTGAATTAAGTATTGATTGTAATGTATTGTACTGTACTTATGTATTGTATTTTATTGTATTGCACTGTGTATTGTAGTTTATTGCATTGCACTGTATACTGTAGTGTATTGTATCGTATTGCACAGAGTTCTGTGTTCAACTGTTCCTTTTCTCTCCGTATCAACAGTGACTTTTGTTTCTAGCAGTATCTGAGCTCAGGACTGTCTCTCTCTCTCTCTCTCTAACCTATTGTTAACTAGCAGAGATCATTTCTCTAGATAGACAAAGCACTTCTTGTAAGTCGCTCTGGATAAGAGCGTCTGCTAAATGCTGTAAATGTAAAATGTAAATGTTGTTATATCTGATAATTCTGATAAATCGTCTTTGTGATTGTTCCTCAGTGTGAGGTAAGTGATAAATTGCTTGTACATACAAAACTGCTTACACAAAATCTGCAAAATACATTTGTAAAAGATAGTTTACATTCTTTATTAAAAAAAATCCTGTTAATAGATTATCTTAGTACTTTAAAATGTGCTATGATAATTAGGCTCATCATTAATTAAAATATAAGTCAAATGTACTGATATAGTACAAGTGATGCAAGTGATCTTGAAGCGTGTTTTGACCTGAATTTAAAGCATATGAATGAACAAGGAGTGGATGCTGTATGAAAAGCAAGCAGTTCCAGCCTTAATGTGCCTATTTCTTGTGAATAGGTGTCCCCATCTGTCTGTTAAGAGCTTTTACGGCTTCCTCCTGGATGTGGCAGCGGACAGGCAGAGGCCTTCTTGGAGAGCTCTCCCGAGACAAGGCCTTCCTCAACCCACCCAAACCAGCTCCGGGCACCAGACTCCTGATGCCACTCTGAGGACCAAACACACTGGTCTGGAAGGCTGACCAGGGCCTCGTTAATGTTTTGTCCAGGTTCAACTCGGGCTTCTGAGGTGCTGGTGCACTCCCGGAGTGTCTAGAGGCCAGTGTGGACCTGCTCGAGTCTCGGGGTAGCTGATGGAGTGTGGGAAATTCAGTGAGCTGTCCACCTGTTGATCCGGGAGCCGCTGTGAGCACAGGCTTCTTATCTCCTGCAGTATCTGTCCTTACGGCACTGAGTGAAAAGATAAGATTGTTTGGCGGGAAATGAAAACCAAGTTTGCTTCTTTAGTTTTATTCATTAATCATCACACCCTGGTCTCAGATCATGTTGAGATGATCTCAAATAGACTTGCTAATGTGGATTCTTACACCGTATGGCATTAATTTATTTATAAAAATGGACAATCATACATCATGTAGCTAAAAACAGCAGTAGCATCCATCTGAAACACGACACTGTCTATGCTTTTCTCCATCTCACACCAAACATGTCTTTGCTGATCGACTACATTTGTGACAATGGGAAAATTTCATGTATAATTATTGATATATATATATATATATATATATATATATATATATATATATATATATATATATATATATTTATTTTTGCCAAACTATTCCTTTAAAGGGCCCATATTACAGAGAACCCTTTTCCTTTTTTTAAATAAAATTATGTAAAAACTGTTAAAGGCAAACAGTAAATGGACTGGTCACTCACTGGTCCATACACTCCATAGATGGAAACTAAGTGGCAAAAACAGCTTTGAATGAATTGTTGGTGTGATGTCACAAAAGCCAGCGTATTTAAATATGTAGCCTATAGAACAAACTTAGCTCCACCCATTCACATCAAAGTTACAGAGTGTAACAGAGGTAATTTACATATGTCATTCTTAAAGACAGAGTAACAAAACAGTTTATTTTTAAGGGACAGAGAGGTTAGAAGATGGTCATGTATAAAGGAATTACACTATATTGCCAAAAGTATTCAGTCGTCTGCCTTCACACGCATATGAATTTGAGTGACATCCCATTCTTAATAGATAGGGTTTAATATGATGTCAGTCCACCCTTTGCAGCTATAACAGCTTCAACTCTTCTTGTAAGGTTTTTCACAAGGCTTAGGAGTGTGTTTATGGGAATTTACCAGAAGCACATTTGTGAGGTCATCGGATTAGATGCACTTGGATGTAGCTGCTCGGCCATGGAAACCCATTCCGTGAAGCTCTCTGTGCTGTTCTTGAGCTTATCTGAAGGTCACATGAAGTTTGGAGGTCTGTAGTGATTGACTCTGCAGAAAGTTGGTGACCTCTGTGCACTATGCCCCTCAGCATCCGCTGACCCCACTCTGTCATTTTACGTGGCCGACCACTTTGTGTTGCTGTCGTTCCCAATCGCTTCCACTTTGTTATAATACCACTGACAGTTGACTGTGGAATATTTAATGGGTAATATTTAATCACGACTGGACTTGTTGCACAGGTGGCGTCCGATCACGGTACCACGCTGGAATTCACTGAGCTCCTGAGAGCGACCCATTCTTTCACTAATGTCTGTAGAAGCAGTCTGCAGGCCTAGGGGCTTGGTTTTATACACCTGTGGCCATGGAAGTGATTGGAACACTTGAATTCAATGATTTGGAGGGCTGAGTGAATACTTTTGGAAATATAGTGTGTGTCTGTTTTTGGTAAGTAAACTTACACATGTGGATCTAAAAAAATAAAACACAAGAAAAATGAATGATATGGGCCCTTTAAAGACACTGTGTCTGAATGTCAGTACCATTATAACAGTGCTGCAATATGCGATGAAAAAGTTTACCATTGTAAATGCCTGGGGAGTGGGCCTCCAGGGTTCAGGAGATGGCTCAGGTCAGCAGCTCTTTGAAGCAATCTCAGAGCCTCCCTTTTCTCCGCCTTACAGGTGCTCTGCACTAACACTTTACCTGGAGGACACGCAAGGTCAACGAAACAGAGCACTGAGTGAAAAGTCCTTGACACTTATATGGCACAGCGAAGGGCTGCACAATATATTGTTTGGAAATTATTATTGCAACATTGGCATTTTCAGTTATATAGTAAAAGTCTATGACCTGCAGTCAATCGCAGTGGTTTTTACTGAACATCTTGACCAATCAGAGTTCCATAAATGTTTCGGAGGATGTTGGGATGAATCAAGGTATCCAAGTAATCCATGAATCCAAGACATGTTTGTAATGAAGTCTTTTGGAGCTACACTGAGAAATAAAGGTCTGAAACTGTGACTGGGGTGGTACCCTCAAGGGAACATCTCAGTAGCTTTAGTCAGGGAACATAACTGAACCATAATCCATTGAAATTATACTTTTAAATTGTACTGACTCCACACCCCAGTCTCGCCTCTTTTTATTTTATTGTTGTTTTAAAACATTCGGCTATGAAAAGGTACAAATATGAACTTTTCACCTGGATACAATCGTATTTAAAGTACACAACTGGACCTTAAAACCACTGCTGTACCTTTGAGGGAACATCTACATTTTTTGTACCTTAATGAACAAAAAAATGTACCTGCACAGAGCCTTTATTTCTAACAGTGTATAAGGCTAATAAGTATAAGTAGCTAATAAGAAATTAAAGCTTTCCCACTAATTAGCAGTGCGTAAAAACCTCGATCATCACTGGCATTTGTAAAGAGCTCATATGAAGGAAAACTGAATTTTCCTCATTTTTCTGAAATAAAAAGGTTTGGTGTAATATGTCAACACGGATAACATTTCAGAACATGCCATTCACTCCCCAGTGAATATACAGTCTGAATAAAGAAACCAAAATGCATTAACAGCCTGTTTTGATGTCATTCAAACAGTTAGACTTACATAAATCTGCCTATTCAGCCTACAGCAGACTAGCTCCACCCATTCACACTGAGTGTTTCAGCCCCACACTGCTTTTTGAATGAGGCGCAATACAGGACAGCCAATCAGAACAGAGATTATTTACATATTCAACTCACAGAAATAAAAACAGCCAGTTTAATTCTAAGGTATAAAGAGAGGTTGGGAAAAAACTTTGGAAAAGTTATGAGTGGATCTCAAGGAAACAAAATAAAATGCCAGCCCTTTAGGAAAGAAGTGGTTAAAGATTAATGTGATGCAGTTGAATATTGGCCTGTATTATTTTTTTAGGTATTTGATGTACTTTTGTACATTTTTATAGATTTAAAGGCACCTAACCCCCAATTGCTCCCATGGATAGGGCTGCCACTGCTCCAGGCAAGTGTGCTCACTGCCCCCTAGTGTGTGTGTTCACTAGTGTGCATGTATGTGGGTGTTTCACTGTACAGATGGGTTAAATGCAGAGGTCTAATTTCACAGTGACAAATGGTTGTTAATTCAATTAAAGGGCCTGTATCCTACATTATTACTATATATTATCTCTCCTCCTGAAGTCCACTTCTTATGTGTGTGGGTTCATGTATCAAATCCATCCAAACAGGCTGTTTTTGCAGCTCATTTTCCCGAAATGGAATGAGGAATGGCCAATATGTTCTGATACTGTTTATGTATCACTGTTAATAAAATTCAGCTTCCCATAATACGGACCCTTTAATACTGTATGTTGCAAGGTGTATCTCAATCACAACATCTCAGAATACAATCAAACCAATAAAGTACATGTTCCATAGAGAAAAAGAGAAGTTCTAGCTTCAAACCTTATCTGCTCTATGCCTAGTAAATTGGAGAGGCCTAATCCAGGAATACTGCCATTCCAATGTCCACAGAACAACGACAAATGAGACCACTGCACTAAAACTGGGCCCCTTTTTCACTCACCAAGTTTGAGCAGAGTGTTGGTAAGGTCCTGCAGGGTGGGCTTGGATAGGAAGAAGGTCATCCCCCAGCACTGAGTCACTGCCTCTCTTACATGGATGACATGACGATACAGTTCAGCAGCCCTCCTCTGAGTCCAACTACAGGAGAGAGCAGGAAAGGTCACCTCACTCTGCACTCTACAAACAGCTGCACTGCAGTGTGATAAAGCAGATTTGATAGGAACTGCATTCCTGAAACCTTGCAGGTCCACAAATATGCATCTATCTGGAGGCATGTAGACTGTAGTTTTGGGACACCTAGCTTTTCAAAACGTTTTTAATAAGCAGATTTACTAAGTCTGAGGAAATAATATGCATTTTAACATTTGTGACAACATTTGTGACAGTATTCTATATAAGCACAGTGCCATATGCACACATTTCATCCCATGGTTGTGATGTCAGCTCTGATCAGCATTCAAACCTTTCAGCTGTTTACACCTCCTTTGGTTTCTGTAGGTGCTTGTAAAGGTAAATTCGCCAAATTTTTCACATTCTTGCATAATTTAATGGCTGAAATGTAAATAAAGTCAATCAGAATGGTTTGATATGAAGCCCACTGTTCACAGGAAACCTTTTCTCTTTACATTTTCTTTGCAGTTGCGGAATCAGGGGTTGCGATGACTACAAAGTAAATATAGCCACTGTATTTACTTTTCAGAAATGGCGCTGGGTGGTTGGACTGTACTGATGTAATATATCGCTATCATGAATATATTATTTAAAATATGTGTTAGGCCAAAACTGCCATTAAACAATGTCTCAGGCATCAGACAGTGCATTCATGACCATTTCACTTAATAACTTTTAAATTTTGCAGAAGTTTTGAAAAATCGATGGAATTCCCCTTTACCAAGTATGGCAAGATGTCACCAAACTTTTGACAGTTAAATTGTTTGCTACAACATTTTTACATTTACATTATTTAGCAGACACTGTTATCCAGAGCAACTTACAATTTGATTTACACAGGTAGGTGAAGGTAGTGTTGGGAGTCTTGCCCAAGGACTCTTATTGGTATAGCGTATGGCGCTTATCCAGGCGGGGATTGAACCCCAGTCTACAGCATAGAAAGCAGAGGTGTTAACCACTACACTACACCAACCACCACATGTTTTGATTGAGCAGACAAACTTTTTTTTCTCTTATCCATCTGCTGTTAGCCGGACTCAGAAGCACCTGTATAATCTGCTGCATGTAAACAAACTCATCTCTCACTCTTTGTCGGTATGGATGCTGTCAGTCCAAATGTTGGCCAGCTGCTCCTCCACCGCTGCAACCATGGGATGGTCACTGCCATACCAGCGCCTCCTACCGGCCAAAGCAGCCTGCAGGCAGCTTTCAGCTGCATTCAGCTCACCAACACCCCATCTGAACATACACAGCACTTAATGAATTAATAGTCTGTTTCATAAGGATAAAATTAATAAATACAATTAATTTCATTTTAAAATAAAAATTGTTATTTACATCATTTGAAAATGGTAGCCACGATTTTGTGAACACTTCCAAATGAGTGAACCAGTAGAATTGTGTGTGAAAAAAAATCTGAAAAACGTTCCTGTTTAGGAGGTTTTCTTACAAAAGCAACAAAGTACATCTTTCATACAATAATACATAAACTGTAGACATCACTATTGGGCTGATAATGTAAGTTGGACGAAGCTTAATTTAGCTTCTTATCCGCCAAGTTCTTTTTCCATTTTTCGCTCCACCTTAAGGTTGCCAGTTTCAGCCTCGCCCAACTTACACTTACAACCATACCACTAAAAGTCATAGTCAGTCAAGGTTTGAAATTTTCACTGAACTTGAGGTCATATGTGCTATGGTCCGTTCAATCTGACACACTATGCTTCTCCAGTGGTGTGTGGTGCAGTTTACTTTGTAAAACTATCATCATCACCAAAACAAGCGAGGTCCACGACAAGCTGTAGTCTACCATCTGATTCAGTGGCGTAGGCAGAAATAAATTATTGGGTAGGCCTGTGAAAAAGTGGGCCAACTTGCTGGACACAATCTTCAGTGTAAGTAAAACATTCTGCCACAATGGGCATGAAAGATGTTATTGGTCCATTCTTGTTTTACCTTTAATGCACTGAAGTAACTTTTAATTTCTGTGTTGACATTTTCAAAAAAAAGCCTGTTTCCAGCCTTTATAGTCAAAGAGTGCTGTAAATACTAAATCTGCAGAACACTGATGATGATGGTAAAAAACGACACATTCAGTGTCCTCAGTTACATCTTTTAACCAAACAAAATCAAATACAAGCGCTGATAGCCAACTGAGCTCGAGGCAGTGGCAGGTAGCAAGGGTTGCTGTGCAGTGATTGCAGGGCTGAGAAAAGAAAGTGGAGCTTGGTGGCGAGCGTAAGCATTTAGATTGCGTGTTTAGATTGGTTATAATACAGTGACAGTACTCAAAGAATATATACTCTTTCAACATTTGATTAGATAGGCCTGTTATCAATCTAGGTACAGGGAAAAAATGCAGACAACCAAACAGAGGCCCCATGGCGTTAAATTGCCCCTGCATGTGCCGTGATAATGTTTTGAAGTATTGCAATATTATATTTTTGCAATATTGTGCATGTCTAATATGCAGGCTCTACCTACTTCTGTAAATTGTCACTCACTTGTGAAGGCCCTGCAATAAAGTAACAGTTGCTCCAGCACACGGGTGGATGGACATAAGGCCAGTGTTGCCGATTTCCTTTAAAATTCCTGGAACCGAATACAAACGTCCTCCTCTCTCCAGCTCCAGCTGACACAGAAAACACAGCAACTGGCCTGGAAGAGAACCAACATTTAAACACAGAAGCTGCACACTTTACACTTCCACAAAGTCTACACATTAAGACAGAGCATTAAAGGCACAAAGACTGGATGACCATCGTCACACCACGTCCACTGTATATGCATGGTTGACTGTTTTTATGCAGACCCTATCTGCAACCTTTAATCATCCTGACGTCCTCCTCTCTGATAGAACTGGAAACTGCGAGGTAGTTTACTGACTCGAGGCCTTTGTTGCAATACATCTCTGCCTCCTCAAGCTGCTGCGTGTGGATATAGAACTTAGCCAGCATGTGCTGCACTTCAAGCAGTAATCTCCCACTATCTCCATCCGCCTGGAGCAAAAAACATGAAGATTTCTTAAGAGAGACGGGAGAAGAGCATCTATGACCATTCATAGAAAGTGGCTGGTTTGGGGCTTGTCCTGTTTGGATCCATATATTTGCTCTTTGGGGAAAGAAAGTTTTTTCCTCTCAAAATCAATTCATTACTTTTGTCATGTCATAAAAACAAACACATTAACGTGTAAATGTAACTAGTCAACCTACAGCAGTTTAGTCCCGCCCATTCAGGCTGAAGTTAAAAGGAGTGTTTGAGCCTGTACTGCTTTTATACAGGACAGCCAATCAGAACAGAGATTACTTACATATATGTCTTAGAGGCACAGTAACAAAACATCCTTGTTTAATTCTAAGAGATAAAGAGAGGTCGAGAGGTCAAGTGGACCTCAGCAAAAGCAAAAAAATAAGTAAAATGCAAAATCCCTTTTAGCCTCTTAATTCAGTTGGGGACCATCTTATCCTGCGGGCCACCTTCCCCCACCTTACGCTTCTGTTTGGAAGGCTCACCTGTTGATGAGCTGTCTGTAACAGTATGTTCTCTGCTTCTTTATTCTTGTCCAAACAGAGCAGAATATCAAAGAAGAAAAGAGCTAACTTTCCCACAATGCCAGTCTCTGGCAGTCCACGACCTGAGACCAAACAGCAAGGAATGTTTCATCAGCAATAAATCACTGATAACATGATCTGTTGGTCTATAATATACAGAGCCCTAATGAGGACATCCTGTATAAATAAAAAATAATACGTGGCTGCGCCTTATTAACGCATGGGAAAGATATCCTAATGCGTGGTCACGACTTAGTAAGGTGTTGGGAATGAGATCACAGCTTACTTAAGTCATGGCCACGTATTAGGATCTCGTTCTCATGCTTTACTAAGTTGTGGCCACACATTGTTTTTATTTCTACAAGATGTCACCAGCAGGGCTCCATAGTAATAGTCTTAATTAGCTGTAATTTTACCTGTATATGTCTGCGTCTCAGTAATGAACGTGTCCTCTTCCCTCATCGGTGGAACTGGAACATCAAAAGACAATCGTGCTGAATCCAGAGAGACCAGCAAAATAAAACATGACTTTAAACTGATAGTTGACCAAAGACTGCATGGCTATCAATGAATGAAAGCCATTTGTGCTAATTGGCAAAGTTTCTGCTATATTTATCCTCCAAACCACATTATCAAAGGAGTCATTTTCCCCAAAATATTTGTCACTTTAGTTTTGCACTGGAGCTTGAAGACTAACATGTCATAAGAAGCAAGTAAACAAGCTTTCATATATATATATATATATATATATATAGTGTTAGGAGTCTTGCCCAAGTACTCTTCTTGGTATAGTGCAGGGTGTTTACCCAGGCAGGGATTGAACCCTAGTCTACAGCGTAGGCAGAGGTGTTACCCACTACACCATACCATACCAATTATTGGTTGTATTACTAATTAACTAATAATGCACTGTAAAAGTCCTCCCTTTAGGTATTAATACAGGTCATAATAAATAAAGCTTAAAGCAGAGTGAATAAAGCCTTTTGAAGTATGTAACTCAGGGTTTACTGAACAAAGAACAAGACCTTAATAATAAACTCCCAGTATATGTTCCCTAAAATAAAGTGGTCCCAGAAACATTTAGTTTCTCACGCATTTATTTCACACACCGAAAGCTCTCCAAGTCAATGAGCTTATGTGACATACATGATGTTCTCAGTCAACCATAGCATGTAACTCTGTTACCGTTCAGCTCAAGCAGCGTCTGCAGTGAAGAGATGGGGTCATAGCCTTTCCGGCTCAACAGCGTCCAATGGCGAATAAGATCGAGCCTTAGGTGTGGATGCTGCCTCACACTGCTCGAAAGGAAACCCAGGGCTCTATGGAAAAAGAGCAGATATGTTATCTTACCACACTGATAAACTTCAGTGCAGTCGATTGTATAGTAACTCATGCTTATCAGCCCTTATTTGTCTGCCTATTGTGTGACAGTCATAACACAGTGTTTAAAACTGAGCGCACTTTATGTCCACTGTGTCTTATTTATCACAGCTGTTGGAAGAAAAACATTTTTTTTATTAATTGAAAATGCCAGCTTTGTCCAAATTTTACAGCAAACCGGCCAATAGAAACGGTCCACACACACACACACACACACACACACACACACACATTTTCTCCCTCAGGGTCGCAGGGGTGCTGGAGCCTATCCCAGCGGTCATTGGGTGGAAGGCAGGATACACCCTGGACAGGTCGCCAGTGCATCTCAGGGCGAAATGGTCCACAAACACTCAGAATGAAGTCTTGTTACATTAGCTTACATTAACAGTTAAGAAAGTTTTTCTCTTCACTACAAAGTTAGCCCTCTTGTCACTGGTATGCTAAAGGTTACATCTCAGTACCTTTAGTCAGGGAACATAACTGTACCATAATGCACTGAAATTAAATTTCCTAAGCTGTGTTGACTCCACACATCTCGTCTTGTCTCCAGGCTTTTTTATTGTTCTGTTTTAAAACATCAGGTTATTAAAGGTACAAACACATTTTTCTACCAGTAAAATCTTATTTAAGGTGCACAACTGGACCTTAAAACCACTGTTGTACCTTTGAGGTACATTAACATTGAACCTTGATGAACAAAAATGTACAGAACCTTGATTTCTAACAGTGTAACTTACTCTGGGTGGGTGAGGACCCTACGTAGCTCCTTGAAGGAGCCAGTTTGTGCCAGGTGCCAGGGCAGCTCCTCCAGCTTCCGCAACCAGCCACCAAGTTCCTTGCTGGGCCTTTGAAAGAACTCAGCTAGGCTGTGATGGAAGTAGCTCCGACAGTTTCGCTGGTCCACAACACCTAAGGATCAGAGTGTAATGCAGAATATCCCACAGAGGATATTTGAGGGAAAAGTCTCATATCAATACAAACAAAATCATTATCGAATCCAAAATGTTACAGTGATCATAAACATACAGCACTTGCAAATGAGACCACCGTTTATTTCTATTTATTTACAGTCATAAAGGCAGTTATAATGGTGTTAAGTATAAGTTACTTATTTTCAGTGTCAGCAAAAAAGCAGAAAACATATGTTTAACAGAAGCCCCAACAAATATATAAAATATCACGTTTCAGCATTTAATGTGCCCACTCTTTGCTTTCTATCTGTTTCATTTTCTCAGTGATTGCTTCATAACAGTTAAACATCCCTTCAGACCCACAGCGCTGAGTCGACTTCTCACAGTTTTCAGATCTGAAGCAGCTTGATTTTCTTCTTTCTTGCAAAAAAGAAAGCTTTAAGTGCTGTTTATATGGTCAGGACAGTTTAGATGATCTACCAGGTCTTGTATGGTTGGTAGGAGTCCTTTATTCGCTGTAGCTTCTATTCATTCTTTAACTTTTACAAACTCTTTGTTTTTTCACTTATTTTCCTTTGACGTTCTCCTTCTTTATGTAAGTGGATTATTTTATATCTGATCTCAGAAATATTTCCTGAAGAATGAATAACTCGTCTTTAATGGCTGTTTTGACTGGACAAATGAAAAGTGTTCTTTGGTTTTGCACTGTACTCTAATCTGCAATGCTATTTGACCTTAAAAGGATTCCATTAAAATTCTTTAAGAAATCCATCCATCCATTCATCCATCCATTTTCTAAGCCGCTTCTCCCTCAGGGTCGCGGGGGGTGCTGGAGGATATTTTTAAGAAATGACTGAATTAATCATGAAATCTCAAAGTCACCTACTAATGACCGAGGCTGAGGCGTGCTGGACTCGGGAGCTCAGTCCTCACCTCATTCTACAGATGTGTGGTGGAGAGCGTTCTGTGCTCCAGCATCACTGTGTGGCACGGAAGCTGCTCTGTGGCAGAGAGGAAAGCTCTGCAGAGGGTGGTGAAGGCAGCACAGAGGACTGTAGGTGTCAGCCTTCCCACCAACATGGACATTTACACCTCTAGATGCAGAAAAAGGGCAACTGGCATCATGAAGGATCCCACCCATCCAGCACACACACTTTTTGTTCCGCTCCCTTCAGGTAGGAGGTTGCGGAGCATTAAGAGCAAAACTACCAGACTGAGGAACAGCTTCTTCCCTGAAGCTGTAAGACTCTCAAATTCCAACTGAACAATCACTGCAATGGCACTTCATGTCCACTTATTTATTGCTGCTGTAGTGAATCAATGCCTCCACTATATCATCCACACATGTCACTTTAGACATTACCAGCATTTAGATGTACACCTTCTACCTCATACTCATACTGCTGTGGTCCATGCTGCTGTTATCTGTCCTCCCCTTTATGCACCTTCTATTTATTGTTTATTGTTTGTCACTTTGCCCTGTGATGGACTGGCGACCTGTCCAGGGTGTATCCTGCCTTTCGCCCGAAGACTGCTGGGATAGGCTCCAGCACCCCCCCACGACCCTGACGGAGAAGCGGCTTAGAAAATGGATGGATGGATGGATGTTTGTCACTTTGGGCGTTAACTGGACCGTGAGTACAATGTTTCGTTCCACCTCATGTACCACATGTGATGTGAATGACAATAAAGCCTTATTAAATCTTATCTTATCTTATCTTATCTTATCTTATCTTATCTTATCTTATCTTATCTTATCTTATTGAATTAGATTTACATTTGGTTGAATTCAGAATAGATTGAACATGCAAATGTGGCTTTTTTCTTGTTTCTTATGCTTGATAATAGCCTGGGCATTCTATTTTGGCCACAAATAGAGCAGATACTTTTGGGAATACTATTATATATAAGATCATACTCAATTCTAATATTTTCACTATGGGGTTTAAATGCATCGATGCATCATGATACACAGTGGACTGCCACTTACCCAGCAACAGCAGCTCCATGGTCTGGCTAATGGATTGATGACTGAAACACAGGAGGCCATTTGGTTTCTCCTGGACCCATGGTCCAAAGGCAGAGCGTATTCGTGCCCACTCCAAAGCCTGGATCCTCAGAGGACCACAGTGACCCAAATCCTCCAACAGAGCCAGTACCTCATCCTCAGTTAGCCCTGATCTAGAGACGTGGATCAGGCAAAGCACGTCCCATACCCAGCCTCTCAGCTCCAGAGCAGGAGAAGAAGAAACTGCAGTTACCAGAGCAGCAGGACAGCAAAGGTCAGTTTTCAACTGTCTATCATATGAAGTTGAGTCAGTTTTACAAAATGGCACCTTAAAGCAGGCCCGGAGGGGCCACAGCCATTCTTAACCAATCGCTGGCCCCCCAACCCCCACCCAAACATACATAAACACACACACACAAATGCACTTTCACTTTTACATTTGCCTTTAAGGGGAGAGGGTCAATTATTTTTGGGGTAAAGGGGAGAGGCTTAGCCATGGGTAGTGCTGCCAGTCACTGAAATATGGCCAGTCAAAGGGACTATCACCGCATCATTTGTCAATGTATAGCTATAGTCCAATTAACCAGTCTCAAGCTCAGTGGCTGCTGCTATCCATCATTGCCTCAAGTCTTCAGTATTATTGCACCTGTATTGGTCAAAAGATATATCTGTGGAATCTGTACAAGTGGGATCTCAGACTTATCACTTCAATGTCTAACCTACAAAGCGTCTGTATATCTGTATGTACCTGGTCTGGGTGCTATAGTGTTTGTTTCTGGCCTCATGGAACTAAATGTAGAGTCTTCAGCAGGTCTACTGTAATCTTTAACCCAGCGACGAATGACCTTCACCCACAGCTCTGATACTGAATCCACCTCCATGTACTCCTCTATCAGCTCATTCTCCTCCTCTTCCTCCCTCTGCATCCCACACGTCCGCAGCTCACTGCCGAGAATAGCGAGGAAGACCGGTAGGCGACACAGCTTCTTACTCATGATTCTGTGCAAGAGTGAGGTGGGCAGCTCTTTATAGGGTAAAGCCAAGTGTCTTTGTAATATGCTATGTTGAACGCCTGGTTCAGACACACCAGGCCAGATGAAGACCTGGACGTCTGACCTGCTGGAGAGGCTTTTGTAAGTGAGGTCCGTAGTGGTGGTGGTGACTATCAGCTTACAAGAGGATGGTAGAGCAACTGGCAACCATCTCAGTTCCTTCACCTAAAATGTGTAAAAGTGTAAGTGTAAAATTCTAATAGCAATGGCAAATCTCTCAAATTCAGCAGACCTAACCTCAATCTCGTACATTCCATACATTCGTACATTACATACATTCCATATTAGTTATGTATTAGTTATTAATAATACTAGTCATTCGGTACCTAGTAAGACAAAACCTTGTACCTTAATTTTTGTTGTTTTTCATTTTTAACATCATTTAAATGGCCAGCTGCCCTTTACATTGTTTAAAAATGTCATGATATATAGACTAAAAGAAATGCACCAAAATTGCTTGGAATAAATATTTTTTTCCATTTGCTTCTATTAAAATTCTCCTGTAAATTTACAGAGTTTTGTTCTGACAGTGACAATATATGTGATTACTGAATAATCCATAATAAAGGATCTGGATACTCTTGTACATGTAGTGTAACTGCAAAAGTCCTCACTTTGAGTTTCAGAGATTAATACATTTCTGCTTGTGCCTTTTTTTACTTTTTACACAAGATACAGAAGCCCAGTCTTAAGTTACAATCTTAAGTGAACTACAGGGTACAGGGTACATCATATATTTGATACAGCATTTTCAGCCTCTTCACCAGAATGGAAAAACAAAGTTACTTAATAAGATGAGAACAAATATTGTTAGACAAATAAAGATGCATGAAAGGAAAAATGAACAGGAAAATATTACCTCCTGTAGTGACAGGCCTAGAGTGTCTATGAGAAGGTCCAGTCTATCCAGCAGGAGGACACAAGGTCCCAGTTGAGCTGCAGCAGTGAAGGCCTGTACCTCTGCAAGCAGAGGCCTGGGTTCAACACGCTCTTCCAAAGCATCTGCCCACTCTGGAAGATCACCTGCATATATGCAAGACATTTTCATTCAGATTTTATGTGTTTAATGAATGGTCAGTGTTTAATGAATGGTGCTAGTTTCCCATTTGTGAATTAAAATTTATTTGTTGTTTTTTATTATTTTGTTTACTGAGGGAAAAACATTATCCAACACTAAATGGTCCTGGGTGTAAAGAAACCCCCCCACCCCCCGCCCCCATTCCCAAGTTACTCAATCAATCAATTAAGCAAATTTAGTTGGCAATGGGGATCAGTTCAACTAGACACACCCAAGCTGGATAACTGCCAGCCCTGTTGAATCTAAACATCAGTTAAATGGAACTTTTCCAGAAATGTTAAGTAGGCTAAAAGATATCCACAAACAGCATATTGTCATGCATCCCTCCGGCTCTAAGGCATACTCAGACTTCATCTCCCAGAATCCTCTGAGAGATCACCTGACTCACATGACCCGACCTTCCCTCACAATCCAGTCAGTGCTCATAGTCTCCTGAATGCTCTGTTCACCTGTGTTCCATGTCACTTGACTTGTTTAGGTTAGTTTAAAGCCTGGGCTTTAGCTCAGCCAGGTGGTGAGGTATTGCTTCTCCTGTAGAGCAGCTGAGCGGTTCTCCTGTGTTTTTCTGGATTTCTGTTTTTTCCCTTTTCCCTTTGGCCTCAGGTTATGGTTGCCCATGCCTGTTTACTGACCACGATTTGGTCAGTAAACTTGTGAAATCCTGTGATATTAAAGCCTCATCTTTTGGTTTTTACCACAAGCATCTGGTCCTTTCTGTCTTGTTACACATACTGTGCTGTGATAAAAAAAGAAATGTCCAGAAGAGATGGGGAAAAGCATGTTTATCAGCCTGGAAAGGGTTCTGAAGCCAAGGCGATGGTGTTATCTGTAGTGAAGGGCCTTACCTGCCAAAAGTCCTCCAAGAACACAACAATGATGTATCCAGGAATTCACAAAAAAAGCCAAACATCTAAGGCACTGCAGGCCTCACTCACCTCAGATTAGGTCAGTGTTAATGATTCACCCACCAGAAAGAGGCTCAGGAAAATACTATCCATGGGAGATTTGCAAGGCAAAAACTGCTCCTAACCAGGAGGAACATAAAGGCTCGTCTCGCATTTGACAAAAAAACCTGACCCCATAGCTTTTTGGAATAATGTTCTGTGGACTGATGTGTCAAAGGTGGAAGTTTTTTGGGGGGAAAAGGGTCCCGTTACATCTGGTGTAAACCTAACACAGCATTTCACAATAAGAACATAACCAAGAGTCAAACATGGTGGCGGTAGTATGATGGTGTGGGGATGCTCTGCAAATGAAAAAGGGCAAAATACTTTTCCACATCACTATAATGTGTTGTAGGCATCACTACTCATGTGTTGTAGGCATTCTAATAATAAGTTCTGCATATTAGCCACTAGGTCTCTTACCATAGAAGACATTTCGAAGTTCAGCAGTACACTGCCTTAGCATTGACCTGATGTCTTTGCTAGGTGTGCTGGTTCCACAGAAGTATGGGATGACTGGAACTCTGGGCTTTCTCTTCCTAAAGTTCTGGAGCCACCAAGCAGCCAGAGATGACTTCCCACAACCCCTCTCTCCACTGAGCAGCAAAATGGACTTCTCTGGTTCTACTTTATCAGTGTTACTGAAGAGAGGGAGAAACTGGGTTTGCTTTATGTCTAATAGGCAAAGTTACAGCTACAAACCAATAGGAAAAAGAACATATCAAAACCAGGCATTACATCATGACCACCTCCTTGTTTCTACGCTCATTGTCCATTTTGTCAGCACCACTTACTGTATAGCTGCACTTTGTAGATCTACAGTTACAGACTGTAGTCCATCTGTTTCTCTGATACTTTATTAGCCCTGATTTATCTTGTTCTTCAGTGATGGTCAGGACCCCCATGGACCCTTACAGAGCAGGTACTATTTGGATGGTGGATCATTCTCAGCATTGCAGTAACACTGACGTGGTGGTGGTGTGTTAGTGTGTGTTGCGCTGGTCTGAGTGGATCAGACACAGCAGCGCTGCTGGAGTTTTAAAAACACCTCAGTGTCACTGCTGGACTGAGAATAGTCCACCAACCAAAACATCCAGCCAACAGAGTCCTGTGACCACTGATGAAGGACTAGGATGACCACCGATGAAGGACTTGGATGACCAACACAAACTGTGAGCTGTCGTCTCTGACTTTACATCTACAAGGTGGACTGACAAGGTAGGAGTGCCTAATAGAGTGGACAGTGAGTGGACACAGTGTTTGAAAACTCCAGCAGCACTGATGTGTCTGATCCACTCAAACCAGCGCAACACACATTAACACACCACCACCACATCAGTGTTACTACAGTGCTGAGAATGATCCACCACCCAAATAATATTTGCTCTGTGGTGGTTCTGTGGGGGTCCGGACCACTGAAGAACAGGGTAAAAGGGGGTAACAAAGTATCAGAGAAACAGATGGACTACAGTCTGTAACTGTAGAACTACAAAGTGCAGCTATACAGTAAGTAGAGCTGAGAAAATGTGAGTTAGATGCTTCATTACACAATAAAATACGTCACCTCACCTCATTAACGGAACCCCTGAATCATCTGAATGAGGTTCAAACTTTGTCTTTTGAGTTACAGGAAACACAAACGTGTTCAGTAATTCTAGCACCTCTGTGGTTTGTGTCGAGGGTACAAACGCATGACAGAGTGCTTGAATATGGCTTTGATGAAGCCAAACCTCAACTGAATCCTGATAACCTGCAGAAAAGGAAATTAAAACATGTCATGCAACACTGCTGTCCTGTCCAAACAAGCGCAAGTGTAAAAATAAAAATTCAATATCTGCTGACATGCTAAGTAGTGTCAGAGTCATGTGTTGTTGATGGAAAAGGCCGAAGACCTGAGATGGAGCGCTGAGCTGGAACTTGGTGAACATGATCTATGAGGCCTTCCCAGTCTTTTCTCACCAGCTCCTCAAGTTCCTGCAAGTTCCTAAAGAATCTGTCCAACAGAAGATTTTCAGGTGATGTAGCGTTCCATTTAGAGGCTTGGGCACACACACAGTAGCCTCAGGCAAAGCTAGACGGAAAATAAACCAAGCAATTGTTTCAGTCCCGAGTCGAAAGGGGCTCCCAGCAACAGACGCCAAGGTGATAATGGTGATTAAAGTGTATTTGCATGGGCTTAAAGCAATAGTTCACTGTAAAATCATATTTGCACAATTTTAATCCTTATCCTAAACATAGCCAACTGACCAAGATATGTTTGTTGTCAAAATTTTGCTTCTTTAGTTTTCCACTGCCACCATAAGATCAATATAACAGAAGTCTATGGCACCGAAAAACAATTTGACTTACATCAATTTCCATTACTTTTAGTCAAGAAGAAGCTAACTTTAAACCACAAATAAGTGGCTATGGTTGGAGTAAGGGGGGGAATTGTGCATAGTTTATTTGTCTATTCCTTTAATTTATGCGTCAATGACTTTGGCTCAAGATTTTGAAGGTTATGTGCTCTTATATGTGACTACGGAGCTGATAATTACTATTTTAACCCTTGATTACAATAATACCGGCTGAACCTCTCAACTGAAGTTCACTGTCATGAAACGCTATCATGGCTAACCAATAAAAACAGCCAAAGATAACCTGTAACTTGAGGATAACATGTGGACACAAACTTCAATATATTTGTCTTTGAGACAAATTTCAAGCATTTTACACTAGACTAGGCCTACATTCAATAAGGTGTCCAAACTTTTGACTGGCCTCTATGAGAATGCCAGCTGTGATTCTGAATCAACATTTTCTTAAATTCTCTTTTACTCAGACCTGACAGGTAGGCAGGTGTTTATGATTCGGCTCTTCAGGTCCCACAATCGCTGCCTCTCATACTCCCTACTACCAGACAGGTCCACCTGAAACAGTGCAGTCTGGCTGTCACCTTCACCTCCAGGAGTGCAGTCTTTAAAATAGAAGAAGCAGCGCTTGGGGCCGCCCATGAATGCAGCCTGGGTGATCTCCAGCTCAACCAAGCTACACGCCCGATGCTTTTCTTCCATAACCCAAGGATAGCCACCTCGAACAGCTCCGTGCAGATTCTGCTCCAACTCAGACAAGAAGGATAGTTCTCCTTCTGGTTGGCCCAACGAAAAGGACACACCCTCAGCGAGAAAACAGCCATAGTGTTGCCCAAGCAGACAGAGGAAGGACGAGGAAGAGTTGATTAGATCCAAACTGATCTTTAACTGCTGGTGATAGAGAGTGGAGCCCGCTTGGTGTGGTTGGAGGTTGTGACTTCTCCGACTGTCTTCATTATCATCATTTTGTGTCCTCTGGATATCTACAGGTCTGAAGGATGTGCCTCTGGCTTGGCAAAGTGAATCTAGATAAGGAAAAATATGTGCCTTCAGGTAGGCCAGCTCGTGCTGGAGGTCACCAGGGACATAGCAGAGGTATGGCTGCAGTGGAGATGCCAGGCAGGAGGCAGAGTGACAATCTGACGTCATGTATTTATCAGTTGGGAGATCCACTATTTGCATCAGTTTGAAATCAGGTTAATGCATTTGGCTCCCTGTGGAGATACAAGATACGGTAAGTATAAATAAACAGGATTGATGAAAATAAAATATATTGTGATGGCTGAATACTGAATACACTACTGCAAATGTATTCAGTAATGTACTCCTATACAGTGCATAAAAAGGAATGTATTCAGAATATATTTAGAATACATTTAGAATGCATATTGATAAGGCACTCTACTGTCATTTTTATTTAATTCACACCTTTGCTTGTTGTTACTGGTTGGCAGTTTTTTGCAATCCAGTTTCCAAAAAAGCTGGTATATGTATAACATGTGAATTATATGTGAATCATGTTAACTCTATGTTTAATTGAAAATAGTACAAAGACAACAAATCAAACCTTAAAACTGGAAAAAAAAGTGTACGCTGTTTAAGAGTGTACTTTAGCACCCTAACTCTTACCATAGAGCCATGCTGTTGTAGTACTTGTAGAATGAGATTTAGCGTTATCTTGCAAAAAGAAACAAAGCATTCACTAAAAAAAGATTTTGTCTGGATGGCAGCACATGTTGCCAAAACCTGTATACATTATTCAGCATTAATGGTGCTTTCACAGATGTGCAAGTTACCCAAGCCATGTGCAATAATGCACCCCTATGCCATCATAGATGTGGCATGTGAACTGTGCACTGATATAAAGCTGGATGGTCTGGGTGTCCATGATATCTGAAAAGAATGTCAAATTTTGATTTATAGTACTTCAGGATACGTTTTCACTTCACTTCAGTCCATCTTAAATTAACTCAGGCCCAGAGAAGGTGGCAGCATTTCTGGATCCTGTTTACATATGTTTTTTTCGTTGCATTGTGAAGTTTTAACTTGCTTTTGTGGATTCAGCAACAAATTTTGTTCAGAGACAGTGGTTTTCAGAAGGGTTCCTAAGCCCATGCAGTGATTTTCTCTACAGAATCATACCTGATTTTAAAGCAGCACCTCCGTGATATGGATCACGGCCAACCAATATTGGTTTTCGGCCTTGTCCCTTGCATACAGATATTTCTTGAACTGTTGCGCTATTTGACTGCATAGTCTTTCACTGAGTGGTGAACCCTTCATTATCTTACTTCTGAAAGACTCAGCCTCTCTGGGATTCTCTTTTGCATACAGTCACATTACTAACCTGTTGCCAATTGACCACCAGGTGTTTTTTTAAGCGTTACACATACAACATACATTACACATTAGTCTTCTGTTGCTCCATTCTAACTTTTTAAAATTTGTTACTGACATCAAACTCATAATGGACAAAAAAACAATAACATTCTCAGTTTCAAAATTTGATATGTTGTCTTTGTACTATTTTCTATCCTATATAGGGCTTGAATGATTTGCACATCATTATGTTGCGTTTTTATTTAGATGCACAGTATCCCAACTTTTTTGTAAATGGGCTTGTGATTCTTCTGATAATATGTTTCTTGAAAAATGTAATTATTCAAATGAATACAAAATACTCAACATCATTATTTTGACTCTTATTGCCTGCTTAAGTCAACCTCTGCCCCCATAATCACACTGCCCTTTCATGACCTAAGTCAAAAATGAAATGCATACACAAAGCCAGTACAATACCAGAGCTAAGCTTATCACTTGTAAATGTCCAAAACTGAGCAGTCTACTCAGCGCACTCATCCCTCAAAATAGATAACAGCATCATATTAAGAGGTTGGCTTCAAAAATAGATGCATGAGTGCTGCCAGCATTGCTGCAGAGGTTGAAGAAGTGGGAAGTCAGCCTGTCAGTGCTCAGACCATACGCTGCACAAAGCATCTACTTGGTCTGCACGGCCCTCGTCCCAGAGGGAAGTCTCTTCTGAAGCTGATGCACAAGAAAGCCCGCAAAACAGTTTGCTGAAGACAAGCAGTCCAAGAAGATGGATTATGGAACCATATCCTGTGGTCTGATGAGACCAGGATAAACTTGTTTGGTTCAGATGATGTCCAACATGTATGGTGGTGCCCTACTGAGGTGAACCAAGACAACTGTCTCTTACCTACACTCAAGCATGGTGGTGGTAGCATCATGGTCTGGAGATGCATGAGTGCTGCCGGCACTGGGGAGCTGCGGTTTATTGAGGGAAACATGTATTCCACCATGTACTGTGACATTCTGAAACACAGGATGAGCCCCTCCCTTCGGAAACTGCGCCGCATGGCAGTTTTCCAACACGATAATGACCCCAAACACACCTCTAAGATGACAACTGCCTTGCTGAAGGTAAAGGTGATGGACTGGCCAAGTATGTCTCCAAACCTAAACCCAACTGAGCACCTGTGTTGCATCCTCAAGCAGAAGGAGGAGGAGCACAAGGTGTCTAACAGCCACCAGCTCTGTGATGTCATCAAGGAGGAGTGGAAAAGGATTCCAGTAGCAACCTGTGCAGCTCTGGTGAAATCCATGCCCAAGAGGGTTCAGGCAGTGCTAGATAATAATGGTGGTCACACAAAATATTGAGACTTTCAGCACAATTTTATGTTCATTGTGAGGCATACTCACTTGTGTTGCCAGATATTTAGACATTAATGCCTGTGTGTTGAATTATTGTCAGAGGACAGTAAATCTATACTGCTATACAAGCTGTACACTGACTACTTTAAGTTATATCCAAGTTTCATTTCTATAGTGTCGTCCCATGAAAAGATATAATAAAATATTTGTAGAAATGTGAGGGGTGTACTCACTTCTGTGAGGTGCTGTATATGTATATACACATTAAAAATGGAAAAGGTAACTGCGTTCTTAATACTGGCTTTACAGAATGTAATGGGCTGAATACAGATACATGTATTCTGTGTACACATTCCCAATACTCAGTTACATCCTAGCCCTCTAAATAACTCCCATAAAATAAGCAAACGTTACCAATGTCGTTTCATATAAATAGGTCAGCTTGGAAAACCGCTCTCTAGTCCGAACACTGAAAATAATCCATGCTCTCTGCCAAATATATCTCCTGATTGTGGAACAAAGTGTTGCTCTTACTGTAATAATAATAACAATCCTGTGCAGATTCTCTAAGAGGCTCATGGCAACCGCTGGTTGTTAATGTAAACGCACGACTAACCCAACCCAAGCTGAGAAAATGAAGCTGATTTCAGATCAGATGACCAAGTTAGCGCCACCCTTGAGGAAATTCACGAAAGCTGACTCCAGATCAGCGGCGAATACGACGTTAACACCCGGAGCAACGCTTGCTCGACGCCCCCACTGAACCAATCGAGTGTGGCCACGATTTGGCCATGTGAAATCGGACATGTAAGGCAACGATTGGTCGCAGCGTGCCGCGGATCGTTCTGTGATTGGTCGAGTGTTGTGCGTGGTGAGCTGTGATTGGTCGACTCCAGCTGCCCTCCTCCTCCAAGCCCAAGCGTTCATAAAGCCGCCTTCTCCTTTTCTGCCTTCGCAATTCAGGAGCTCGCCCGGTGTCAGCGGTGTTTGTAACGCTGGTCAGAGGAGCTCGTACCTACGGTGTGTTCTCCAATAAATTATTTAGCCTCCAGGATGAAGCGGTTATGGATAATAGGGCTCGTCTGTGCCCTTCTTGTATTCAGTAAGTATGTTTTTTTTAATGTAGCACGTTAATAGCATTTTCCCCTGCGTGGTTGAACTTGACTTCCTATTCGCCTGTTTCTTGTTCGACTTTGCTCGTTCCACCTTAAATGTTGCAGCAGTTAGTTAGGTTACATTCTGGTGAAGGTAAGCGAACCACTGCACCATTTAAGGTGGGACGGGGAAATTTGAAATTGAAGCTGCTTTCAGGTTCGGTTTTTTTCTTTCCTCACACGCCTTGAACTTGACAAAGCTTAGTGCTTCTTCAGTGTTGGCTTCAGGTATAACCGTTCTAACCTACGCTGTTTAGTGCTTTTATAACTACAAAAGCCACATTTGCTTGGCTTTTTAGTATTTCCCTTATCTCTGCTCACCTCTGAAGCTTTTAAAAATGGGCTTTAGCCGTGCAGCTTTGAGGAAATGAGGTGCAGAATGGACCGACCTGCATGTGCTTCTGGAAGTTTCCTCAGAGAGGCTGGCAGGCTAGCTAGAGGTAACGTTAGCGTCCAAAGCCTTGGTATTTTTTTAAGGAAAATGTAGGAAATCTGTGAAATGCCTTAAACTGTAGCTGCTGTCGTGTAGGTAACCTGGCGTTATGTTGGCTGACGTTAGCACTTAAAAGCTGCTTTGTTAGCTAGCTATTTAGCCAGCTAGCTAGCTTAGCTAACTTTTTATATAGAAACGTAAGGAGACAGTTAGCTAGCTTGGCTAGTTAGTTAGGTTGCCTAGGTTACACACCTAAAAACAAGGTTCTTTAGTGGTTCTGTTTACAACCATTTCATGCCTAAATGGTTCTCTGTATGGTTGGTTCTTCAGATTGATGCAGAGTGTGTTGTATGTGGTTCTGTAGCTGTTATGTAACCTTTTTTTGAAAAGGGTTCTGTACAGCACCAAAAAGGTTCTGCTGTTGTTATGAAGTCAAGTGTAAGTACCCCTTTGGTGCTATATAGGGTTCTGTACAGAACCAAATGCAGCACATTCTCCAGCAATCTGAGGAGCTAGTTCACCATGCAGGTAACCGTTTAAGCATGGAGTGGTTCTATGGAGAACTCATGGATCTATACAGAACCATTGATTTTACTGAACAACTCTTGAAATTTTTAAAAACTGTGAACGTTAGCTAAATCGGTCTCCTCCAGAGATGTGAGAATTTCTCAGTTTGTGTTGGGTATCTAAATGGGTGCTTCCAGACCACATTTATGGCTTTGCTTTAAAGATACTGACTCATGTTGAGGCTCTGAAATGTCAACTTTTGAGGGCTTGCAAAATCATTGTCCTACTCACAGGTTTGATTTTAGTACACAGCCGTGTTCACCACATAATCAAGCAAGATTGGCCTTTCCTCTGGAGCCTTAAGTGTTCCCCAATGACCAGCACATGCTTGGCACAGTGCCTTTGACCTCCACAGTGGTTCATGGTAATGAAACAGTGATTAATTTGTTGGCTCCTTGTTTGTTCACAGCATCTGTTAAGGCGGACGAAGATGTTGACGTTGATGGCACAGTGGAGGATGACCTGGGCAAGAGCAGAGAAGGATCCCGGACAGATGATGAAGTTGTTCAGAGGTTTGTTCCTTGTATTTGTAATTTGACTAGTGATAACATGTCAGTTGAAATAAAAGTAGTGTTCCTTTTAGCCCTTAAGTACTCTAAACTTATGTAAAAAAATAAAACTTTTGTTCTACAAGGAAGGGCTTTGAGATGACCATTGGCATCTGCATTTATATTTAAAATACATTAAAATGGTTATATTTTACCCTTATGATTGCTTAAGCTCAGAATAATCACTCAAGGAATATACAGTTCTCCTGTTTGCATCTGTATGTTGCACAAGTTTCCTGATGACGCTTTAACTTCATATTTAATAATTCATCTCATGATTCAATTGTGATTTCTTTAGGGAGGAAGAGGCTATTCAGCTAGATGGACTGAATGCAGCACAAATTAAGGAAATTCGGGAAAAATCAGAAAAACATGCCTTCCAGGCGGAAGTGAACAGAATGATGAAGCTGATCATCAACTCTCTGTATAAGAACAAGGAGGTGAGCTAAAGCTACATCAGCAGCTCCTGGCTGTCTTTCTTGTATTTTAGCACTGAAAAAGGTATTAAGGAGGTTTGAGTCTCATTACTTGCTTTCTTTTCTCCTATGTGTCCCTCATCTTCCTAAAGATCTTCTTGAGGGAACTGATCTCTAACGCTTCTGATGCCCTGGACAAGATCCGGTTGCTGTCCCTGACCAATGAAGATGCACTTGCTGGAAATGAAGAGTTGACTGTTAAGATCAAGGTTTGTCACCCCTGTTTAAAAGTAGTGTACCCATAATGAAATTCTGATGACTGCTGTAATCTGCCATTGAGTTGTCAGGACTGAAACCTGAAAATGAGAGAGTAGAATCTGGCATTACATTTGCATTGCAAAGGGGCTCATATTTGTGGCTAAGGCCTTTGTACTGTATTTTAATGTATGTAAATATATAAACTGTGTGTTCTCTTGAAAATAGAATGCCTTGAGGTAAATGGTGACTTTCTAAGTCAAGGGTACCTTTTGGTTGAATTAAGAAATTTGTAATGTTAGCAATTCTTACATGAAATGAAGCATGCATAATTTGTTTGCCGCACATCAGGTTGCTACTGACATGAAATCCTTTTCTAGTTACTCGGGAAGATGCACAAGATTGAACCAGTGCTTTACTCTCTCTTTCAGGCGGACAAGGAGAAGAATATGCTTCACATCACCGATACTGGCATTGGCATGACCAAAGAGGAGCTGGTAAAGAACCTGGGAACCATTGCCAAGTCTGGCACTAGCGAGTTCCTCAACAAGATGACTGAAATGCAGGCGGAGG
This sequence comes from Pygocentrus nattereri, assembly GCF_015220715.1. Taxonomy (NCBI): domain Eukaryota; kingdom Metazoa; phylum Chordata; class Actinopteri; order Characiformes; family Serrasalmidae; genus Pygocentrus; species Pygocentrus nattereri. Next base: position 48,708,136 of record NC_051211.1, read on the forward strand.
GCCAGTCCACCTCTGAGCTGATTGGCCAGTTTGGTGTGGGCTTCTACTCTGCTTTCCTGGTTGCTGACAGGGTCATCGTCACATCTAAGCATAACAATGACACACAGCACATCTGGGAATCTGACTCGAATGAGTTTTCAGTTATCGAGGACCCTCGTGGTGACACTCTGGGCAGAGGAACCACGATCACGTAAGTGTTGGGATATGTTTTGGAAATGACAAGGATTAGTAAACTGAATACAGTTCACTAGAGTTGAAACTAAAGCTTGTCCTTTTGACTTTTTCTTCAATTAGCCTGGTCTTGAAAGAAGAAGCATCTGACTATCTTGAGCTGGAGACCATCAAGAACCTTGTGAGGAAGTACTCTCAGTTCATCAACTTCCCCATCTACGTGTGGAGCAGCAAGGTCAGACATCCCAAGGCAAATAAGTTTATCTGAGAAATTAATAAAATCCTAGTGTTCAGTAAACTCACAGCTCCTATTCTTTCAGACTGAGACAGTTGAGGAGCCCATAGATGAGGAAGAGGCTGAGGCAGAGAAGGATACCACTGAGGATGAGGCTGAGGTGGAGGAAGAGGATGAAGAGAAGGACAAGCCAAAGACCAAGAAGGTAAAAACGGCTGCTTCACGGCTTTATGTTGGCATCTGAATGTTAGTGGTCCAGGTGTTTGTTTTGAAATATTTATAGACTTAAATGTGCTTTTATTGTCTTTAGGTGGAGAAGACTGTGTGGGACTGGGAGCTGATGAATGACATCAAGCCCATCTGGCAGAGGCCTGCTAAAGAAGTGGAAGAAGATGAGTACAGAGCATTCTATAAGACCTTTTCAAGGGTGAGACTTAGTTGACAACATTTACCATGCACCCAAGAATTAAACAGATTCTAGCATGTCTTTGAAATGTTCTGATCTATGAAAATGCATCTTGTCATACAGGACACTGAGGAACCTATGAGTCATATCCACTTCACTGCTGAGGGTGAGGTCACCTTCAAGTCCATCCTCTTTGTCCCTGCCTCAGCTCCAAGGGGTCTTTTTGATGAGTACGGGTCCAAGAAAAATGATTTCATTAAGGTACATGACATTTTGACTGAAAAATGGCAACTTGCCCATGGGAGGAAAATAAAGTTAAGAACAGAACTGCTACCATTCATCTCACAAACTTGATCTTTCTACCTTACAGTTGTTTGTACGTAGAGTCTTCATCACCGATGACTTCCATGACATGATGCCTAAATATCTGAACTTCGTTAAGGGTGTGGTAAGTGTTGTAGCCTGGCTGTGTACATGTAATCATGTAATTAAAAAAAAATGCAAAAACCTGATTTAGGCCCTTTAGGTTGAGCTTGATGTCTGATCTGTCCTCTCAGGTGGACTCTGATGATCTCCCACTGAATGTGTCCAGAGAAACACTGCAGCAGCACAAATTGCTGAAGGTGAGACCTTCCAGCTGATTCTAGGATGTTCATTGTTGTGAATGTACAATACTCACATTAATGGAATCTCTTGACTTATGGTAGAACCTTTCCATTTTCTCTTGACTCAGGTCATCCGTAAGAAGTTGGTACGCAAGACCCTGGACATGATCAAGAAGATTGCAGAGGAGCAGTACAACGACAAGTTCTGGAAGGAGTTTGGAACCAACATCAAGTTGGGTGTGATTGAGGACCACTCCAACAGGACCCGACTGGCCAAGCTGCTGCGATTCCAGACCTCCCACAGCGACTCTGTACTGGCCAGCCTGGAGCAGTATGTCGAGAGGATGAAGGAGAAGCAGGACAAGATCTACTTTATGGCTGGAACCAGCAGAAAGGAGGTGATTTGACTAATGGTGTAATATGATGAGCAATAGAGGATAGTTTAGAAGTTTCTTCCTTTGGTTAGAGAGCATACAGTTGCTGTCCAATTTTAAAAAAAAAAAAAAAAAAAAAAAACATATATACAGCACACTAGCTGTCCTTCATGTGTGAAAAGTCCATGATAGAAAAAAATGTTGGGTTTTTTTTTTATATAAACTAAGACTCCTTACATTAACTTGCAGTGAGCCTCCTCATGTAAAGCGACAATATTACTATCCCTCATTAACTCTCTTTAGGCTGCAATAGGAATCTGGCTTCCATAATTTCCTTATACTTATCTTTGGACAAATCTATAACTTGTTTGTTTCTGCTTGGTCTAGGCCGAGTCCTCGCCATTTGTGGAGACTCTCCTGAAAAAGGGTTATGAGGTTATCTACCTGACCGAGCCCGTGGATGAGTACTGCATTCAGGCTCTGCCTGAGTTTGATGGCAAGCGCTTCCAGAATGTGGCCAAGGAGGGTGTGAAGTTTGACGAAAGTGACAAAGCCAAGGAGAAGAGAGAAGCCCTGGAGAAGGAGTATGAACCCCTCACCACTTGGATGAAGGATAATGCCCTGAAAGACCAGGTACTTCCTCCTGACTGTTGACTTGTACATGAACATGAACATGACTTGAGAGAATTGCTTTACATGTGTAACTATTTTACAGTAGGTTCAGAGGTTAATGTGAACACAGGTACAGGGTGAAACTAATGATAATGATATTATTATATAAGTGTCTTCCCTCCCTCTACTTGTGTAGATTGAGAAGGCAGTGCTGTCCCAGAGGCTAACAAAATCCCCCTGTGCATTGGTGGCCAGTCAGTATGGCTGGTCTGGAAACATGGAGAGGATCATGAAGGCTCAAGCCTATCAGACAGGAAAAGACATTTCCACAAAGTAAGTATTCTGAAGGGCTCTTTCATATTTTTGCAAGTCAGGAGGGCATTTCAAATGTAGTTGATGAGAATGGCAAGCTGACAGTTTCAATAGAACACAGAGGGTTCACACTTTGAATTGCTTGTACATTAAGTGGTATTTCTGTTTGTTTTTCTAGTTATTATGCAAGTCAAAAGAAAACTTTAGAAATCAACCCCAGACATCCCCTCATTAAAGAGATGCTGAAGAGAGTCAAGGTGAGTACAACTGCTTCCTGAGATGTACAGTTGAATGACTGAGCTCAGGCTTTAAAGTTGTGTTCTGATTTTTGCCTGTTGATTTACAGGATAATGCAGAAGACCAGACGGCCTCTGATCTGGCAGTGGTCTTGTTTGAGACCGCCACTCTGCGTTCTGGCTACCAGTTGGCTGACACCAAGGCCTATGGAGATAGGATAGAGCGCATGCTAAGACTAAGCATGAATATAGACATCAGTGAACAGGTGTGGACCACAGACGTGCACATAGAAGTAAAACAGTTGTATTGGAATTTTGGTATACTTGACCCCTTGTCCTCTTCTTAAAATGGTCTTCTTCTTTCCCACTTAGGTTGAGGAGGAGCCAGAGGAGGAACCAGAAGAGCCAGCAGAAGATGAGGCTGAAGATGAGGAAGAAACTCAAGCAGATGAGGAGGCAGAAGACACGGTGAGTTTAGTTGTTTTGGAGTGTGATTAAAAACAGGCAGAACCTTGACGTCAACAATTAAGCTCTCTAATAGCTGACTGTGACATATGTTGCAGTCTCATGACTGGCCTTAGCTGAGGTCAGAATTAAAACGATAATGTAATTTTGGGCCACTGACCTTGTGTTTATTTTTATTTTTCAGGGAGCTACAGAGAAGGATGAATTGTAAAGAATCAGCAGGCAGGGGAAGGGTTATGGATTTGGACCAGGAGGCAGAGTGATGGCTGGATCCAACATGGCCCATCATTTCTCTCTGCTGGGGTGGGCTTTAGAAGGGGTGTGACTGGGATTAGGGCTGGGTGTTCTTTTTTTTTTTTTTTTTTTTTTTTTTATATAAGGAGCTGCTTTTGTGTTTTGAATTTTTTTGAACATTCCTCATGACTGTAAATTTGTTAATATTTAACTGACCCGGTTATGGAGTGCTGTTCCTGTCACGTGAACCATTAAATGTTTCCAGAAATGGACTATCGTCTCTTGTCTTTCAGTTTAGTTCTGTTGGTGTTTCGGAGAGAATCCTTGACCCCACCTCACACCCACCCCGTGTTTTAGCTCCTCCATCTCAAAGAAATGAAAAGATGGAGGAATCAACACCAAAATATTTACCCTCAATGAGATGTTTCACACACTCATTGCTTTCATCACCTGTTGCCAGTCTTAATGTGTCTGTCAAACACATTGACAGACTTTGATCGACTTTGTTTGAAATTCAAACCCATCAACAAAAACATTTCAGCCACTTGGGGTAACATCCCATTTACTTGTAATCATCTAATGACCACACAGGGTGGAGGGCAAACTGTATCCCAGGCCTACGTCACCTGTGTTTCTTTTTTGCTCTGAAAGATGAGAAATGGAGGTGTCAACAAAATTATGCAATCTTGAATTGACTTTAAAGCTCAGTTTAATTATCTAGGGCAACCAAAGCATTGAAGATCAATTCCCTTAAAAGTATTTTAGATGAGTGACAAGTAGCAAAGAAACCTCTGGTAATGACCACTTACATTACTGCAACAAGAGGTGATGTGGCTAAAATCTGAATGGCAGAAATGTAGCCTTAAATTTTTCCACTAGCTGTAAATGTGCTGTGTCCTCTGACATGACTGTTAATAGCATAGAACTTGCCAAAAATATGCCCAGTATCTCTACTGCCTTTCCACCAAACTTATCAAGCTTATGAAAATGATCAATTACATTACACCTGTTGTTGTAATGCCATTGTTTTGTTATAAACATTTAATTTCTACTTAAGCCCCATGCATTTTGGAATAGGAGAAAAACAGTGGGTTGTATTGCTGCTCTGAGAGGCAGATCTTCAGCAGAACTACACTCTACAGATCAGCAATGCTACAACGTCATGTCAGTGGCAGATGTTTCCTCTTCATGAGCAACAGGGTGTCCAATCCTGCTTGATAAGATGTACAGCCCTGCAAAGTTCAGTTCATTAACTCTGCAGTGTTAGATAAAGGCCTCTTTTTCGTGTTCCAGCATTGAAGTCACATGTTCTAAATTAGGGCTGAATTAAGAGTTCCAAATAAAGTTGGAACAGATTTATATAATAATGTCCTGACAACTGCCACTAGGAACAATTCAGCATGTTTTAGAAAAGAGATTCATAACAGTGTTCCACCAGAAAGACTGGCTAAACCCAATATGGGAAAATTGTCCTGAGGCACGGGACATAATCGAAAAGGGAGTCACTATTGGCCTTTTTCCGTTCAGCTTTTCCACCTGAGAACAGCAGTGGACCACGCATCGGCCTTAATAATAAGAGGCTCCTGAACCCCTTTCAAATTTCAGGCCGCACCAGTGAGAACTTTCCAGAGGGGTCAGGGATAAACCATTTCTCCCAAAGGTCAAGGTGTACACATGGGTAGTCCCAGGGCTTGAAATGGCCATTCCAGTGAAGGAGGTTCGCCTCTTGGAGGAACAATTCAGCATAGCGGGTGTCAGGACTCCAGCCTGAGGAGAAGAAGAAAGGAATTAGGTGTAATATGAAATATCTTTTTATGTGATGTACTTTTGTTCATTTTTATAGAGAATAGTATCTCATGCAGTGTCAGATACCACATAGGCCAGACCTTCAGAGATTACTTACACGGTTTAAGGCAAGTGTTTAATGATGTGGGCATGCTGTTTGCATTAATTCATGGCTGCCCCTTACTTGTTTTCTACTTTAGCCTTCATACCTCCAGGGCAAAACTAATAAAGCAATTTCAGACACCAAATATGTCTTAGCTAACTGATTACAAGTGGTGTAAGGCTGGACAGGCCATGGTACCGAAAATAAGCAAGCAGAGTTGCAAAAAAGCTGAAACATGAAGTTTGAGTTTTACGTTATGTTTACATCACGTCTTCTTCTGTGAGTTTATTGGCTGGTTGCCAAGCAGAAATCTAATTACTGTCTGACTTATGTAGATCTGGAGGTTCCCATTGTCTGATTACTCAAGTGCATGTAAACACGTTAATCAGATTACTGATAAAATCAGATTTTCCGCAGTTATCGGGTTATTAAGTTATTAAATTAAAATTAAACACATTCGTTGACATATCAGTATTTCGCTGCTTTCGGAAGAAAACCTCGTATCTCCAAAATGGGAACTTTACAGGAGAAGGAAAAAACCTACTTTACTTTTAATGTAAGTCAATGGAACCAGACATTTTTACAAGTCATTTTGGCTCATTTCCTTTGGTCCAATCATCATGAAATTTACACACAATGTAAAGAGCAACAGGTGTTTTTAAATTATGTCAAAAACTGAAAAAAGACAAAAATGGAGATACAAGGTTTCCTACAGCAACAGCCATTTATTTTATTAAAATTATTCGTATTGTCTCTAATATTAGTGTTTATCTGAGCGAATAAAGACTTACAGATAAACAGCTGTTTAAATCTAATTTTCTCAGCTTTCTAAAACACTGTACAGTGCTGTATACTTTCCCGCAAATGCAGGTGGTAAAGGCCCAGCAGGGCCGCAGGGGCGTCATTACCCAGGTGTCTGACGTGCCACTTTGGGTCGATTGTTGTGTATTTGTCGTGAAACACAATCAGCATAGGAGGAGTGGCCACACCGCCCGCCATCGCACTGCTGTACAGGTTTTCCCTAAAAACATGAAAACCAGCAAGAAATAAACAGAACAGAACATTTACTGGCTCATACACTTTTAAAAAGAGATGTTTTTTCTTCGGTTCTTTAGTCAAGAACATGGTTCTATATAAAACCATGAGCACTCAAAGAACCCTTTGCATGATTCCAGGGAACGCACTCTTCAGACTGATGGAGAACCTACTGTAGATGGTTCTGTAACCTTTTTGAAAAGTGTTCTGAGAAAAAAAATGGTTCTTCTTTTGTAACAACTTGACATAGTAACAATAGAAGAACTGTTTTTGGTGCTGTATAGAACCCTTCTCAAAAATGTTCTATATATCATCTACAGTAGATTCTCTATCAATGTGAAGGTGGTTCTAAGTAGAACATTTTTGAAAAGGGTTCTATATAGCACCAAAACGGATTCTTCTGTGGTAACAAGCCTGACATTATAACAACAAAAGAACCCCTTTTGGTGCTATATAGAACCCTTTTCGAAAAGGTTCTATATAGAACCATCTACAGTAGATTCTCCATCAGTCTGAAGATGGTTCTATACAGAACCTTTTTGAAAAGGGTTCTCTATATCACCAAAAAGGATTCTTCTGTGGTAACAAGTCTGACATTGTAACTACAGAAGAACCTTTTATGGAGCTATATAGAACGCTTTTCAAAAAGGTTCTATATAGAAGCATATAGTACATTCTCCATCAATCTAAAAAACGCTTTCATGATGCAAAGAACCCTTTAAGTGCTTTGAGTGTTCATGGTTCTATATAGAACCATTTTCTTTACTAAAGAACTCCTGAAGAACCTTTTTAAATATTTAGCCCTCACAACACTCATGAAAACTAACGTTCTTCAGAACTAACTTGAAGTTCTTGCTCATCCATTTCTCAAGCTGCTTGGTGATCTTTTGCTTCTTCCACTCCTCAACGTCAGCCACAAACACACCCGGGTTAAAGGAACAGTCACTGGGGTTGATGCCCAGCTCCCTGACCTCTGGCTTCCGGTAGTCCAGGAAACCCATGTAAGTTGTCTGAGGAAAAACACACAGAGATTTTTACACTTTACAAGTTTGATTAGCCAAGACGTTTAAAGCTTAAAACAAACAGACTTGCTTCCTGTACAATACTAACTGTCGGGGGATGAGCGGAGAGCTTGCAGAGAGGAGAATTACCACTTAGTATTGTCTTCTTGGTTTCTCCAACACTAGAGGGCGCTCCCGAGCAAGTCCATAATGAATGGGTTAAGATGAAGCGTTTGAGCAAAATCATAGTTTATAAATGCTTCATCATTTTAAATGTAAAGACATGCATTTTCTGAACAAAGAACAGCATAAAACATTTTTAACACCACTTTTATACTTTTAAGAGTTTTTAAACTCAAACTATAGGAGTTTAAAACGGCGCCACGTGTAAGTTCATAACGTCAGACAATGAGCTGCTCTGCTCGCCAACCAATCAGCACTGGGTAGTACTTATGTTAGCATCCCGCTGGCCAAAACCCATTTTCTGTAGAAAAAAGTAAATATATTGGTAAGTTTTCTTTGGTTTTTTAGTGAAATACATCCATCTACTTTCTAAAATAAAAGGAAAGTTCTGGGCCAGTGATCAGACACTATTATAACTTTCCATTTTTAACCGTTTAGCTCCATTTTCTTGCGTTTATTGAGGACTCGTTTGCAGCCCTCTGGCGTTTTGCAGTTATGTTTATGATCTAACAGGGAAACAGGAGGTGTCCAGGGTCCTCAAAAAACGGCTATAAGCAGTGAATTTCTAGCAAGAAGAATTCCAAATTGTATTCCTGTTTGGGCAAATGTTAGAGGGCGCTTCAGAGCCAGTCCAAAATGAATGGGTTTCTATGGAGCTCTTTCTAATTTCTAAATGTTCAATCATTTTTATAATAATGTTGAAATATTTCATGTTGATCTGTGTTGAGAAAACGAGTGCATGTCCTGTATAAAAATGTATAAACTAAATTTACAATTTACAAATGACAATTTTGCATATGGGGTGGCACAGTGGCGCGATGGGTAGCGCTGTCACCTCAAAAGCAAGGAGGGCCTGGGTTCGATTCCCTGACCGGGGTCCTCTCTAATTGGAGAATTAATGAATGAATGAATTTTGCATGTGAGCTCCATAGAAACCCATTCATTTTGGACTTGCTCTGGGGCGCCATCTAGTGTCTGCCCAAGCAGGAAGACCATTTGGAATTCTTGCTAGAAATTCACTGCTTACACCCCAGCAATTAATGTTGTACAGTAAGCAAGTCTGTTTTTAAGTGGTCACTGTATTTCGCACACTGATTAGGACATTAGTATTAGTGCGACAGAGTCCTCATTAGTTGGTGAGCCAATCAGCTCACTGGCTGAGGAAAGCAGTTCACGTTCGCTAATGTCATGAATGCACATAGGCACTATTTCTGAGTGCCTGTAATTCAAGTTAGAGGATTTTATTATAAGTGCTTTATGTGCATTCATGACATCAGTGAGCCACAGTGAGCCCACTTTACTGAGGGCTCTCAGTATTGACAACTCATAAGGACTCAGCGGCACTAATGCTAGCGTCCTAACCAGTGTGAGAAATACTCCCTGGTCACTTCAGCACTGGCTGGATGCTAACTCGCTTGTGTAAAATTTTTCACTAAATACATAGTGATGTTACCCCGATAATGAACATCCAGAGCAAATACACACACACACACATTTTCTAAGCCGCTTCTCCCTCAGGGTCACGGTGTATATATATATATATATATATATATATATATATATATATTTATATAAAGCACTGTACGTTACTTTGAAGTTGGCTCATTTTATTAAAAACACATGAACATGACTATAAAAGGGCAGGTCAGGGACTAGGACTAGGTTAAATATGAATAACGTCATGCATATATTTAGTCAGGGGGCAATGTAAATACCAGTTGGATCCTTTTCTCAATGCAAATTTTTTTATCATGTAACGCACCCAGGCAATGTGATTATGTAACTAATTACTTTACCTCTTTAGAAACAAACAACATGTTTTGAAATAGTTAGAAGAGACAGACGTGGGCCATTCAGCTTGCATCCCTGCAGATTTGTGGCTGCTGTTTACCTTGTTGTCCAGCAGGTGTCAATAATGTGCAACTGTTAAAAATCTTTGAGTAATGAACCCTAAGTGCCTCAGAAAGCCAAACACACCCACCCAGGCCTCACCTGCATGCCTACGCTGCGCACCATCTCATGAGTGGAGGGCAGGTCGCAGTCTGATGCAAATGCAGCTGCATGGCCCGACTCCAGCTTGATACTGAACAGCTCCTTGATATCTCCTGTGGATTCCAGTGATAGTCAAACATCAGCGCACACTGCCAATCAATGACTTTTTGGGTGAGTATGTTGACAGGACAAATCATACCTTGCACGATGACATCATCATCCAAGTAAACAATTCTCTTATGATTGCTGATGGCGAGCAGCGGCAAGTAGAATCTTACAAAGTTCAGCTGCAAGTCAAAACAAACAAAAAAAAGATTTAGATTCTGTAAAAACAGATGGTCAATAATAACATCAGGAATATTGGCTATTCTTCAGTTTGCAGTGGAGTTTTGCTTACAGGGTGTAGCAGGTCAGGTCTGGGCGATTCTGGTTTCACTTTGCCTTTCAGGACCATAGGATTGAACTCCAGAATCTTATACCTGATCTCTTTCAGCTTGGTTTTCTTGATGTATTGCCTGCTTACAACAGTAAAGGCAATGAGTCAAGGAAACCTGTGCTTCTCAAATCACAATGTTTCAGAAAGAAATCCCAACCCATCTTTTCAGATTTGCTTAATATCGTCAGGAAATCATGTCATGTTGCTCTACAGACAGTGTGCAGTTTTCTACACTCGTATCTTCATTCGCTTCTGAGATATAAAGACTTTAAAAAGTGGGCAAGGTTTAAAAGTTTAGAGGTCATTTAGTTTGGCTTGCTGAGCATCTGAGGGGAGGATTATATTTCAGATGAAGTACTTGTTTCATTTTTGAAAAGGCCTGTTATCTTTTACATTATGTGTAAATTTCATGATGAATGGACAGACAGAAATGACCCAGAATTACATGGTAAAAACTCTGGTTGCATTGACTTACATTGAAAATCCAGGTTTTTTTCATTCTCCTGTAAAGGCTTTGTTCCAACAACAGCATTATGTTTATACATGTGTTGAAATTATAGACTGGGATATTTAACAAAGTCAATGTTTTCATTTACACTTTTACTGTTTAGTCAAATGTTGCAGTTTCAATAGAAACTAGAGATACACATTTCTGTTTGTTTGTTTTACAAATGCCCACCTATTCAGCTTACAGCAGTTCAGCCCTGTCCACTTATGCTGAAGTTATAAGGGTGTTTCTGCCTCCACTGCTTTTCGAATGAGGCTCAAAATAAAGCAACCAATCAGAACAGAGCTCATTTTCATATATTAGTCTTAAAGCCACAGTAACTAAAAATCCTGTTTCATTTCTAAGGGATAAAAAGTGTAAAATGGTCATGAAAAAATGAATTACTACTACTAAAACCATAATAATGTCATAACTGGATGAAGGAAATAAAATATAATATAAAATACAAGAAAAATGTAGGATACAGGCCCTTTATATGGTTATATTGACACTTGCCTTCTCATTGAACACCTTTGGCAGCTATGTGTCTTATAGAAATAAAGGTTTATGATTTATGAGCATTTGAAGATGAAACAAAATCATATCACACCCACATTTCAAATGCAAGCTGCTCATGTCTGACAGGCCTAAAGTGTAATAAAAAACAAAATTTATACTATTTGTACTATTGAAAAGAGCTCATTTCAGGTATAAAACATATCAAATATGAAGTTAATATCTTCAGTCAAACTATTAATGAGTCAAATGTGTCACCACAGTTTTTAGGCCCCAAATGAACAACTCATGCACTTTTTAAAGCCTCTATATCTCAGAAAGCCATACATCACATGCACCTGTAGGTCATAGTTACATTATTTCTTGAAACTATTTACATGGATTGTCTTAAAAGGCTGTAACTCTTTTTACACTGTCTGATCTCACTGAGCCAGAGACATTCATTAGTCCAATCTATTAAGCTGATGTGTCAGGACAGTAAACATCATCTACCACAGTGTTTGTCCAGATAAGAGCACAGAAAGAGGTCTGACCCACGCATAATCATGCATGAGCGTGCTGTCGTGATGTAATGACCGACTATATTCAAGGCTAGCAGTGGATGTACTGCACCTTATCAGTTTGATGGCATCTCTCAGTGTCACTATGTAGAAGAACACGTTGGCCTGAGTGTTGCTATAGACACTATTGATTGTTGCCATCGCGGCTCCCACGCGCTCCTCAGACGCACAGATGACCACAGGGATGTCCGTCTCCACCTCTGACTCAGCCCCGCCCTCCACAGCTCGTCCTGGGGCTTGGTGATCAAGATCTGCAGTATGATGCAAGACAGAGCATAAACAACAACACAGCCCTCCATTCATTTCATATATGTCAATGCTCCTTTAACCATGTCTTTAAACTGATCTCTGTGTGCTTCTGCACTGCTGGTATATTTAAAGCGATAGTTTGGTGAAAAATCTCATTTACATAATTTTCCCCTTTTGGTTGAGTTTGCTTCTTTAATTCTGCACCGGAGCTACAAGGCTGATGTAGCTAACAAGCACTGGATGTTTACAGCCCACCAATTAGCCCTGTGAAATATACATGCCCATAACCATCACTCATTTGCCTCAAACTGTGTCACATTATAAAAGGGGAATGCCACCAAATATTCAAAATTTTGGTATAATTGTATCTTAACTAGTTTCAAGCGAAACATACTGAGAATTATTTACAATGGTGGTGATAGGAACCAGGTGTCCAAAATGTTTAATGCTTCTAAAAGCATTTGCTACGTTCATTTCATTCCAACATTACATTTACTTACTTTAAATGGTTAGGAATATCGTTGTTGTCCAAAGAAAAACAACCTCATGTCTCCAAAAGGGTACGTTTACAGGAGAAGGCCAAACCCTTCTTTACTTTCAGTGTAAGTCAATGTAAAAAACATGGAAACATATTGTTTTTATTTCTTGGGGGTTTTTTTTGGACAGTGACAATATGCTGCTTGTTGTATAGACAAGACATTGTTTTAAGGCCTAAAACTTATTTTTTATCTGATCCTAACAGAGAAGTGCATGCAAAGCATCATAAAGCAAAACAGTTCCCAAAGAAGCCATTCTTTTGTAGTCTAGGGTTAATAGTAATAAAATGGGTCCTATCAGCACCACTGTAAAGAAAGTCAATACGCTTTTCTACAGTGAACCATTTCAAACGAAACTCTGCTAAAGACTTTGTTTACATTGCTAAAAATTTCAATGACTAACTTAATAAGACATTTAGAAAAATAGGTGTAATGCCACAGTAAATGCAGGTAGACCTGCTTTTGTAACTTCCACCATTGTTACTGATACAAAACTTGGCAGTGTATATCACTAAAACAGCAGCAGACAATGCATATTTACAGTTTGACATACAGTACCAGAAACCAAGTCAGTCTGAAAGCTTTATAGGTACCTGAGTGGTTTGCTGGTGGACGTGCTTTGAACGTCTTGCTGTACAGGAGAGCCACAGCCATCAGGATGAGTATCATCAACAACACTTGGTTAACTGAAGCACAGAGAGGAGAAAACAAAGAATTACAGTGTTAAGCTTTAATAAAGGGTTCAAAGCAGCCTTGCTAAGCTTAAAAAAAAACTCAGCTGAGGAGCTCACAGGCTATGTTCTAGCACAAGGCCACTAGAGGTCATGGTAGCACTATTCTGAGCTAACTGGCCAGTGTAAACACAGTTGGCAGACTGAGGGAACCCCTGCAGTTCTTTGCAGGGATTTAAAATATATAGGGCAGACAGAATCGTGGGGATTACTGAAGGAAAGGATTTTGAAAATGAAGGATTTTCTCTTATATATACAGTATGTAGACCTCTGTCTGGCAGTCAACTGCTCAGTTCTTCTTGACCAGTGGTAATCAGTCCTTTTTAATATTAATATTTGACACAATTAGTCTTTTTACTGCAGAAATAGTTTGAGGTTAGTATCTCTATAAATAACATAAAGAGATTAGATTCCGAGATGATTCATTCCTAACGTCAAATAAGAATGAGTACTATGATATGAGGACAGTGCCTTCTGTCCTGCATTCTCTTTAGGGAGATTTGTGGATACTGGCAAATTTGGGTCGAGGGCGTGATAAGAGCGATCTGGCAGTCAAAACCAACTGTTACAAGTAAAATAAACATCTGCTTCTTTTATCAAACTTCTTCAGAGAGCACGACTAATGCGACCAATTCAGACTGTTTCTCTGCCTTTACTGAGCATATCCAAAAGGCCTGGGCTTTAAGAGAGTTATCAGCCTCTCACTCTGGAATCTTCACCCCTTACTGACCCCAGTTTCTTAACGTGCAAATCAGTCCTTCTAATTCTGACTAACATTTAGCAATTACGTTTAGATAACTAATTTAAGCAGAAATCGGTGGAATTCCACTGCACATAAATGTAAATAGACTTGCCTTTATAGTTTCAGGTACCTCAAACAACTGATCCAGAAACTTTGCTGTTGGTTTTAAAGTCAGCATCAAATCAAAACTGACCCTTTATCACCTTGTTAGCTCACATCTCAGGCATATTAAACGGAATTCTTCATATCATAACATTTAAAAGACAAAAGTCTGTAAAAATTACACATCAAAATTTTAGAACTTTTAAAACTCCTGAAACATTTTCTGAGTTTTGCTTACATCACTGGGCACCAGCGGGTGGGGAAAAACATGCATTCATTCGTTTATATATTTTCTAAGATGCTTCTCCCTCAGGTTCGCGGGGGGTGCTGGAGCCTATCCCAGCAGTCATCGGGCGGAAGGCAGGATACACCCTGGACAGGTCACCAGTCCATCGTAGACAGACAGACAGACAGACACAGACAATCACTCACACACTCACACCCTGGGACAATGTAGCATGTCCAATTGGTCTGACTGCATGTCTTTGGACTGTGGGAGGAAACCCACGCAGACACTGGGAGAACATGCAAACTCCACACAGAGAGAACCCTGGTCAACCAGCCAGGGAATCCAACCCACCTCACAGCAAGTCGGGCCTGGGATGGATTCCCTTGCTGGGTGACCAGGGTCCTCTCTGTGTGGAGTTGTTCTCCCCGTGTCTGCGTGGGTTCTGCGGTTTCCTCCCACAGTCCAAAGACGTGCAGTCAGGCCAGCTGGACATGGTAAAATGCCCTTAGGTGTGAGTGTGTGAGTGAATGTGTCTGTCTGTCTGTCATCCCTGCGATGGACTGGCGACCTGTCCAGGGTGTATCCTGCCTTCCGCCCGATGATCGCTGGGATAGGCTCCAGCACCTCCCGCGACACGGGAGGGAAACGGCTAGAAGAAGAAACTTTGCGGAGACAGTTGATCTGAAAAGTTTGGGAGCCCTGGTAAAAACATACTTCTGCACATTTTGATGCACAGATACGGTCTATCTGCTGTTAGAAAAAATAAAACATAAAATGTGACCTGTGCAGTTCTATTTTTTCTAATACACTACTCACAAAAAGTCTGGGATATTTGGCTTTTGGGTGAAATTTCAGCATGAACTTAAAATGCACTCTAACCTTTACAGGTGAACTTAATTTGACCTTCTCTGAACAGATGGACAGGTGCATTCTAAAGTTTAATGATTCAGTACTTCTTAAACAGCTTGCTGTTCTCAAAGAAGGAGCTTAATGGCAAGGTGGTGGTGGTGGTGTTGCAGTGTGGGCAGGAGTGTCTAGTCAATACAGAACTGCTCTACACTTTGTGAATGGTACAGTGACCCAGTGGCCCATACTACTTGAATTATTAACATCATTAATCCAGTCATTGTGCCTCTGCACGAACAACACAGGCCTCATTTCATCTTCATGGACGACAATGCTCCAGCTTATCGAGGTCGCATCATTAGGGAACGGCTGCTGGAGACTGGGTACCTCAAATGGAGCAGCCTGCACTTTCTCCAGACCTGAATCCCATAGAAAACCTAAAGGATCAGCTGACACGCCGTGTAGAGGCTCGTAACTCTGTACCCCAGAACCTCAATGACCTGAGGGCCACCCTTGAAGTAGAGTGGGATCCCACACCTCAGCAGACAATGAGGCGACTTGTGAACAGCATGAGATGTCGTTGTCAAGCTGTAATTGATGCTCAAGGGCACATGACAAGTTATTGAAACATTGAGATTTTTTGTTGGGGTAAACCCACCACTGTTGTTGGCTTTTGTTTCAATAAATTGTTTGAGATGAGGAATTTACCATCACATGCTTCTACTTAAATGCCCTACTTTCATGATATAATATCACTGTAGCGTGAACTTTTTACGTTTTCCATATATTTCACCCGAAAGCGAAACTTTTTTTGAGTAGTCTATGTGAAACTCAGCATGTAAATGCAAATTGTGCACTAAAATTAGCCAAAAAAAAGCCATATTTAAATGGATTCCAGGAGAGGATATGTTACGTCGTTTTCACTTAGACAATTAACAAAGCATGGAAACTTATCAAGCTGCTCAAACTGGCATATGACTGTATATTAAGTAAAAGAAATGTGGTTAAAAATACCTGATTAGCGGAAAGAGCTCCATATTTGGTCATGAGTAATCCAGGAATAAAATATTTGTTTTTTTTTCTCTGGATTTGAAAAACAGCAAGGGAGAAAAATTAATAGTAATACCTTTAGTATTCTAGCCCTAAATAATATTTATTGAATTTTTCATCCTAATCACACAAAGTTGTTCCTCTGGTTTTTCCTCTGGAAGCAAGAAAGTTTTTTTAAATATTTTCCTTTTTGTGATATTTTTCCTTTATCTGTGCAAAAGTTAAAGCACCATCATCCTCTACGTCAGGGGTGTCAAACTCAGTCACTAACAGGCCCATATTAAAAACTCAACAAATATGAGGTCTAGCTTTTATTTTTTTTTACTCAACATTTTTGCAATGACCACAACTGGCCATTGTTTGTTCAAAATATGCCTACAACAGCAAAAAACTGGCACTGAATACTTGAATGATTCATAAACGATTTTAAATAGAAACAAATTGTTTTATATAAAATAACAGACTACATTAGCTGCAGATAATGGTTAAACTTCTCTAAATGTCCCTAATGTACAGTAGGCCCATTCGCTTGAACTAGACACCTGGCATCTTTTTTCTTTTGTTTTGTTTTTGTGGTGCTGTCCCAGAGATCATTGTTAGGGAGGGGGTGGGAGCACACCCTCTGTGGCAGTGCATGCTGGGAACTGTAGTGCAGTTCATGGTGAAGTGGGCTAGCATTAATGGAACATTAAAACTATTTTTCAGGCTGAATGGGTCTCTGTGCCGAGGGCCTGACCTGGCCCACGGGCCTTGTGTTTGACACATGGGCTATACGTGCTCAGCTCATGGTTAAGCTTTGCGGTAAATGGTCAATGTTCTTAAGGTGGGCATTTTCCCCTCTCCCCCAAAACCTAAAATGTGTGAATGTAAGCATGGCTACCCTGAAATGCATCTAACCCCCTTCCTCCTGTTTACCACTTCAGCAGCCAAGTATCACTGCAGCAGCCAAGACTGGTACAATCACAGACACACACACATTCCAGATAAGCCAGACAGCTCACTACTGCAGTGGGAGACTGTCGACACTCTGAGCAAAGCCACCTTAAAGCATGGCAACCGTCTTTAGGAGAGCCTTAAAACTGCAGATCTGTCTCTCTCTCTCTCTCGTCTCAAATTTCACTCATCTAGCAATCCCTCGTCAGCCTCATAAACCCTTCTGGCCCAGGCTGGAGTAGGTGATTCACAGACTGAACATGAAACTGAGAGGGATAGATGAAGTCACCACCAATGCTATCTAACCCTCTGCTTTAAAACTTTTATCCTGTAAAGAACACTGACGCAGTTGTGGATGCCAATATTTGATATTATTCGTGCACATATCTGTACATAACATTTGGGATTACAGAGAAATCTAATGTTTATTTCTGTTGGGTTACAAATGCAGGAAAATAAATACATTTTAGTGCAGTAACCCAAACGTCACCTAAACATTTAGCTCTGCCAGAGCAGGACAAATACATCATCACCTATCGGATAAACCATCCATCAAATCTAAATATCTGTCTGATACCAGTATTTTTAAAGCCGTTTTCTGCTGATACTAATATGATATCATCATGCATCCCAACTTGGAATGAAAAATGAGTACATTAATATGCAGTTAAGTCTGCAAAAGTTTGACCACTCCCAGCGAAATGACATATTGTTGATTAATAAGTGAGAATAAAATAATAAATAAATATATGCCGCTGCTGTTGGAAGTATCTTGTATCTCTATTTTTAATGTTTTCCAGTTTTTGACATAATTTGAAAATACCTGTTGGCCTTTACATTGTATTCATTTCATGGTTATTTTCATAAAACATTTCATAAAATAAATTTCATGGTTAATGGACTAAGAGAACTGACCCAAAATTACTTGGAAAAAAGTCTGGTTCCATTGACTTACATTAAAAGTAAAGTAGGTTTTTTCCATCTCCTGTAAAGTTAACATTTTGGAGATACGAGGTTTTATTCTGACAACAGAAATATATACTCACTGGCCACTTTATTAGCTAGTAAAAGGCTGGAGCCCCTTTTGCCTTCAGAACTGCCTTAATTCTTCGTGGCACACTTTCAACAAGGTGTTGGAAACGTTCCTCAGAGATTTTGGTTGGTTATTTGAGTTCCTGTTGTCTTTCTATCATCTGGAACCAGTCTGCCCATTCTCCTCTGACCTCTCACATCAATGAGGCATTTTCGTCCACACAACTGCCGCTCACTGGATATTTCCTCTTTTTCGGACCGTTCTCTGTAAACCCTAGAGATGGTCATGTATGAAAATCCCAGATCAGCAGTTTCTGAAATACTCAGACCAGCCCGTCTGGCACCAACAACCACGCCACGTTCAGAGTCCCTTAAATCCCCTTTCTTCCCCGTTCTGATGCTCGGTCTGCACTTCAGCAAGTTGTCTTGACCACCTCTACATGCCTAAATGCACTGAGTTGCAGCCATGGGATTGGCTGATTAGCCATTTGTGTTAACGAGCAACTGAACAGGTGTATATTCTTTAAACTAAATACACTTAAATATGGCATTTACTGCAGAGTTGAATGCACAACTTCTATTTATTAACTGAGTTTAACAAACTGGGAAAAAAATTAAAATATAAAATATAAAATGAGCCGTCATTTTTGGACAGGCCACTTTTTCCCAACAAATAAACTGTATTTGTGTATTAAAACGTGCTCGAGCGTTTTCTCCATAGATGATGTAGCTCATTTCGCTTAGAAAATCAACAAGATGTAATTTGACCAGGATGCCCAAACCTTTGCTTCTAAACGTACCATCATGGCAGTGAAGACCTCCACGTTAGTACAGGGCACACAAACGCAGATGCAGATGAATGAGTGCAGCTTTAGCAGAATAAGAAGAGTCTGTTACTTACTTTTCCTCAACAGCGCCATTATTCATTCTTACACATCTGAAACGACAGAGCAAAGATGTCAGTCTTCTAACTCAACTGTGTCCTTACACTCAGCTCTGCCTGCCAGAGGGAAAATATTTCATCACAATTGGATGTTTCACGCTGATAACTGGCGCTTGATTTTAATGTCATGTGACTAAGCCATTACCAATCATCAGCTGGACTCTGCTGCGGGCGTATGGAGTCCATTGTCCACCTTCAGCAGCCTTTGAGTCCCCTGTGTTCCTGCACACATGTGGAACTGCTTTGGACGGGCCTTACAGCCCTTCCTTCCTGGTGGCATTCTTCACTGCGCCTCTATCTCTGGCTCACAAATATGCATTTCAGCTCAAATCTCTCCCTCTCCTCTTTCCCCTCTCTGGAGGAGTTTATCATGTCCACCGTGGCGTCTCAGTGCTGAATAAACATATGACTCTTTTCTGGCTCTTTTAAGGTCAAACAAAAGCTGTGCGAAGGCGGACTCATTTGGCACGGCCTGCTGAGGGAAAAGGCTGAAAGTTGTGATTCAGTTTTTTTCAGCATGGGGGATGAACTGAAAACGAGCTGGTAATGCAGAGGCAGAAAAGTGTGGATCAAATCAAGATTAGACACAACGAAACAGAAGTGTCTTCAGTTGTTAATGTCTCTACATTCATGGCGGTTTGACTTTTCTGCCCTAAACCACAGATCTGAAAAAAATGCCTTACGTTTTAAAAGCATATTATGCTTAACACATAAAAGGGTTTTATTTCAGTACATTTTCAAAATTTGGGCATGATTCTAGCATTGAGTCATTCTAGGTGGTTTGGTGTGAAATGAATCTCTCTTGTGGACTCATTTTAGAGTTTCTTTGCAGTGGCGGTGACGTCTACCACACAAACTCAGCCAATTTATTTACTATCTAGAACCATCAGTGAGGCGACACATGTTTTATATGTAATGCTTAGGATTACTTTGTCTTCCAATGATCTGCATGTACCTTTAACTGAATAAAAATATATGTTTTAGGCCAAAACCTTCTCATAAAGCAATGTGAGGGATCAGATGGGTCATTCCCCACCATTTCATGTAGTTACCTTCATGTGAGGGAGCTTCTAGAGGCTTCAGACGTCTGGTTCCTATCACCACCACTGTAAATGGTTCAGCCTCTGTAAGTTTCTCTAGAACAGAGCATTTCACATCAAACCACTCTGAAGGACTTTTACATCTTAAACAATTAATGTTGCAGAAATATAAAACATTTGATGGAGTTCCATGTTTAACCTGGTGCAACACGATGCAAAGCTGAGGAGTTTTTGTTTATTTATTTTGAACAACTGTGTTTTCCCAAAAGAGTGATAAAAATCCACCAACAGGGCCTGAATTCCCTGTTTTTTTCCTTTGCAGAACTGTGGGCTGTTGAGTCTACCATGGTCAAAGTTCCCATGAGAATTAAGAGAAAGCAGTTGTCCAGAACCAGGCCAAAGTTTCCCTCAGCGAAGACTGAGAACCCTCTTTAAGGCATGTATGTACACATAGCCTGCGGAACACATTCTCAGTGAACTGCTTTGTCCAGTCTCTGTCCTTTGACTTTCTAGACGCAGCAATACCTCCTCACCCCGTCTCCGTCTCAGACACTGCTGTTCATGCTTCTACATTCATTTATGGATGAGAAGCAGGATTTTGATTTGTGAAGCTACACATTCAAAAAAGATGGTTCTTCCAGGGTCCTTTAGTAAAGGCAATAGGTCTATTTAGAACGATCAGCTCCATAGAGAACGATTTCATGCTTAAATGGTTCTCTGCCTAGCGAAATGGTTCTTTAGATTGATGGAGAGTGTGCTGTATGTGGTTCCATATAGAACCTTGTTGAAAATGGTTCTATACAGCACCAAAACGTTCTGCTCTTGTTACTAACAAGTTTGTTGCATATGGTTCCATATAGAACATTCTTGAAAATGGTTCTGTATAGCACCAAAAAGCATTCTGCTATTGTTACTAACAAGTGTGTTGTATGTGGTTCCATATAGAACCTTGTTGAAAATGGTTCTGTATAGCACCAAAACGTTCTGCTCTTTTTATTAACAAGTGTGTTGTATGTGGTTCCATACAAAACCTTCTTGAAAATGGTCCTATATAGCATCAAATAGGGTTCTGCTATTGTTACTAACAAGTGTGTCGTATGTGGTTCCATATAGAACCTTGTTGAAAATGGTTCTGTGTAGCACCAAAAAGCATTCTGCTATTGTTACTAACAAGTGTGTCGTTTATGGTTCCATATAGAACCCTGTGGAAAATGGTTCTATACAGCACCAGAAAGTGTTCTGCTATTGTTACTAACAAGTGTGTCGTATGTGGTTACTGACAATTGCAGAACCCTTTTGGTGCTATATTGAACCATTTTCAAGAAGCTTCTATATGGAACCCTATACAACCCACTCTATCAGTATCTAGAACCATTCTGCCACACGAAAGACTATTTAAGCATGAAATTGTTCTCTATAGAACTCATGGTTCTAACAATAGCAGAAGCCTTTTTGGTGCTACATAGAACCACCAACAACACATTCTCCATCAATTAACCAAAAAAAGCAAAAAAGCTTGAAATGGTTCTATTAGAGCGCGTGGTTCTGAATAGAACCATGGCCTTTACTAAAGGAAAGTGGACGCTCCTGGGTGGAAACTTGCACTCACTCAAAGCTTCTCAGCGCAACCAGACATCGCGAAGGCTTCAGAAACCCCCCTGCTGGAGTTCGGCGAGTCCTTCTAAGAATCGGAACCACATCGCGGCTAACAAGCTCCCGCTGGAGTCTGAGCTGAGCGGCGCGGAGAAAAGCTCTTACCCCCGGCTCATTTCAGCCCCTCCGCCCGGCCTGGATCCGCTCCGCAGGCATGTAGTCGAGCAGCTACACCGCTTTGTTAGCGACTCTCTCGGTAAAGCTGACCGAGTCCAGCTGCAGGCGGGCTTTCCTCTCTCCAGCCAGATGTGCTCTGTATGGAAGCCCATTTCCGCCGCTGGAGAAAAGTAGATTTAGTAGCCATTTAGTAACTCGTAATAATGAGAAAGTTTATTACTTAGTAAGCCATTATTATGAGATACTACGTCAGTGGTGACTTACCTTCAAATAATTATGACTTCTTATAATTATGACCATAATTATCTCGTTATTACGACTTAGCATCTCATAATGACTTACTACATCAATTAAGACTTGACATCTCGGAATTATGATTTATCATCTCAGGACTTCTTATAATTATGACTTAGCATCTCGATTATCACTTACTTTCTGACTTATGTTCTCAAAGTTATAACTTAGTATCTCATAACTGTGCATCAGGTTCTTGTATTTACGAGAATTCTTCCCCCTCAATACCCAGAGATATAAGCGGCTCAGACAAGTTATTATTATTAGTTATTAAGTCATAATTATGGAAAACATTCTCATTTTGACTGACTCAGTGGCTGTAGTTTTCTCCAGTGGCAGTTCTGTCTGTCCTGCTCAGCCGAAGGCAAATGTAACCAGACTTTCTCTATTTTAAACTTTTTTACAAAACTTTCACTGCCACACGTTCATTTTGGCTAAATGTATGTTCCACTGAATCCTCTCCCGCATAACATAACCAGCTCTGCAAATGAAAAACTACCTTAAAATGCAAATATTTAGTTTTGCCCCCCAGATCACCAGATCAGGGTTTCAGACTAACACTTTTGAAATGTAAAGTTATTCATGTCCAAAAGCTAAATACCAAACACAAGAAACATTAGAAGCCCCCCCCCCCCCACAAGTCCAATTTATGTGGTTATACCACACACACACACACACATATATATATATATATATATATATATATATATATAGTGCTCAAAGAAATAAAGGGAACACTCAAATAACACATCCTAGATCTGAATGAATGAAATATTCTCATTGAATACTTTGTTCTGTACAAAGTTGAATGTGCTGACAACAAAATCACACAAAAATCATCAATGGAAATCAAATTTATTAACCAATGTAGGCCTGGATTTGGAGTCACACACAAAATTAAAGTGGAAAAACACACGACAGGCTGATCCAACTTTGATGTAATGTCCTTAAAACAAGTCAAAATGAGGCACAGTACTGTGTGTGGCCTCCACGTGCCTGAATGACCTCCCTACAACACCTGGGAATGCTCCTGATGAGGTGGCGGATGGTCTCCTGAGGGATCTCCTCCCAGACCTGGACTAAAGCATCCGTTTTACATGACACATTTCCACCTCTCTTTATCCCTTAGAATTAAATAGGCTGTTTTTATGCTACTGTGCCTTTAAGAGTGACATATTTAAATGAGCTCTGTTCTGATTGGGTGCCATCATTAAAAAAAACAGTCCAGGCTGTAACACTCCTTATAACTTCAGCCCAAATCTGCTGGAGGCTGAACAGGCAGTTATATGTAAATGTGTGGGCTGGGGACTGAACAGGACGCTTTCAACTTACTCAGTGTTTTTACACTCCATAAAACTTTTTTCAGTTTTCCACAATATGGGCCCTTTACAATGTAAAGTACAGAAACTACTCAGAACAAAAAGACAATAGACAAAAATGTCTTACTCATATTGTAGGTTTAGCACCTTTTATAAACATGTATTTACATATTTTCAAAGTAAAAATACACATATGTACACTGTATAAAGTGTTTTGTGCAAAGGGAGGGTCAGCATTTGTACTGGCTGGCACCAAGACCTGAAAGGTCCACTGGAGCATGGTGTTCTCTTCAGAATAGCCCTGTGCTTTTGCCCGAAGCCACATTGCAGCAGATTTATAAACCGTTTTCAACATTATAATGATGTTGGTGCTGCAATCAGGGCGATTTCATAGCATAATGTGCCACAAAATCAGCTGGCAATAACAGGTATGAAGGTACAACCTACTGCAACAACATTTGGCATGAGCATGATACAGTTCCAGAAACTTGTCTGGGAAAACTGAACATTAGCAAAAGCCAGACTGTAAGGTAGGAGGGAAGGGACGCTTCTGGCTATGTCTGGCCCCAGGCAACATCAGCTCTGCTGCTACACAACCAAACCTCATGAGCAAAGACATTGCAAATACACACAAAATGACAACAACAACAATAATAACAATAATAATAATAATAATGTAATTAAAATTATCAATAGTGGCAACAGCTACAGTCAGTGCTGATAATCCTAAACCTCAGTATATATCAAAGTTGTCAGGCAAGTCTACAAGTGTAGTTTCTTAACTTTTTATAGTTAAGCAGTTTGATAGCACAGAAAAACGATGCTGCCAGTTTCATGTGTTGCAATTGCTTACTAGTGGTTTTTAAGACATTTATGGCATGGATAATAACCATCAATACACTAATTCAAACCATTCATTGACACTTTATAAGGGCAGCCCAGGTATTTTGATATTTCAATATTACCACAAAGTAACACTGAAGGCTCTGAGGTAATGCAGTGTCTTCTGATGCT
The DNA here is from genome assembly GCF_015220715.1 of Pygocentrus nattereri. Classification (NCBI taxonomy): domain Eukaryota; kingdom Metazoa; phylum Chordata; class Actinopteri; order Characiformes; family Serrasalmidae; genus Pygocentrus; species Pygocentrus nattereri. Next base: position 48,732,714 of record NC_051211.1, read on the forward strand.
GCAAGACTGGACTACAGAAACAAACATTGAGAAAACCTGTTGTCATAAAACCAATACAACTAAAACAGTGTCATCACTGCTCACTATGAGGGCAGGTTTGTACAGTGTTTATGATTTGATGTGATGGATCATTCCTGGAAACAAACTGCTGATACTTTGGATAATCTCAGCTCCCTCAGAACTAATCAGCACTTTCAGGCCCAGAAGCTCTAATCTGTGAATGCAGACCTAAAAATAAGCAAGTTAAGCATCAGCTCAACCTTACCTTAGTATAATTAAATATATGCAACACACTGTTTTAACATAAGGGCGGCACGGTGGCGTGGTGGTGCTGTCGCCTCACAGCGAGGAGGGCCTGGGTTCGATTCCCCGGCCGGGTGACCGGGGTCCTCTCTGTGTGGAGTTTGCATGTTCTCCCCGTGTCTGCGTGGGTTTCCTCCGGGTTCTCCGGTTTCCTCCCACAGTCCAAAGACATGCAGTCAGGCCAATTGGACATGCTAAATTGCCCCTAGGTGTGAGTGAGTGTGTGAGTGTCTGTCTGTCTGCCCTGCGATGGACTGGCGACCTGTCCAGGGTGTATCCTGCCTTCCGCCCGAAGACTGCTGGGATAGGCTCCAGCATCCCCCCGCGACCCTGGCGGAGAAGCGGCTTAGAAAATGGATGGATGTTTTAACATAAAACAACAAACAAACAAAAATCCAATATAAAGTCTTGGTACAAATGCACACTTGCTGTTAGAGCAGAGCCAGCAGCATGGAAATATTGATTGGCAGTTCGAGACGTTCCTCTGTGTAAGGCATAGCTCTGACCTTCTCAGGTGGGGAGATCAGAAAAGCTACAGGACCTACACGCTGTTCTACACAAGTAGCACAGAGAACACCACCCTCTTCCACACTGTCCATCTAGAACAGAAACAGAAACAGCATTTGCATTGACGAAGTCACCTACAGGAGAGTCTATGGGAGAGCAGTACAAACACACGACGACAACTCCTGGGCTGTTTCAAGTAGCAGAAACTTACATGTCTGACGGGGACTTTGCACATGCTGAGGGGTGAGTCCTTGGTGATGTGGTTGGGGCATTCTCTGGTATTGCATTTGAGAGACACGTCCTTATTCAAAAGAGTACTGCTCAGCTCAGACCTCAGGAAGTACTCCTACAGCCAAAGAAACAATGCATTTTGCTCAAAGGTTCCAGATGGCCTTGATTAGATCAGTCTGAGATGCACTGTTCAATTATTTATTTATTTATTTTATCAGCATAAGGGAAAAAGCATTTAAGAGAAAATGACTGAACAGCCTCAACAACTAAATATGATATCAATGTATGCAGTATTTACCACATCCACTCTTTGCCTTTATTACAGCTTCCATTTCAGTTTTCCCAGAAAGCTGCAGCAACCCCCCCCCCCCCCTAAAGTTCAGTCTTAGAAATTGGTTGCTTTTTCTGCTTTTCACAATCCAAGCAATCCCAACACATTCAATGATGTTGAGATCTGGGCTCTGGGGTGGGTGGTCAGTCCATTGTTCTGAGAACACCAGCAGCATCTTTTCCCCCTTTTTCATAAATTGTTTCTTTTTTAGAAAAAGCTTCTTAACAGCCACACATCCTTTCAGACCCACAGCACTCAGTTGTATTCTCACGGTGTGAATGTTTTTTTTTTTTAGATCTAACAGAAACGTGGACCTTAAATTCTCTCCTCTCTCTCAAAGATGAAAGCTTTAAGTGCTGTTTATCTGACGAGGACCGTTTTGGTGGTCTACCAGGTCTTGCACCGCTGTTAGTCTCATTTTCTCTGTAGCTTTTAAGATTTTTTTGAATTCCAGTTTTGGAAACACCTGTTTGTTCACTTTGGCTTCACCCATCCTTAAGCAAGTGGATTCCCTTTCATTCAATCTAATACTCCAAAGTAATACTCAGCAAGTGAAATGAAAAAAGTACTCACTCCTGCAAGAGTGAGGATGTTGCAGATACTCTTGGTGATGTACAGTGCTCTCCTGGCTCGTGTCACAGCCACATACAGCAGGTTCCACTCATCAGCATCAACGTTCCTTATTCCTAGAAAGAGACAGAGTCACTATACGGCATACTGGGGAGATCATCTATGCACTACCCACACTGTGCAGATTCTCCAGGCTGCACATGGACTAACTGGCGCAAGTCAAAGGAAACAATTTTCTATTTCCACTGTTCTCGTCACGGAATGACTGCTAAAATACAAAGATGCTACAGTCTGCCCGTGCCTAAACCTGCTTTTGACAGTTAAAGGGGAATCTAGATTTATAGTCAAGTACATATGGACAGCAGTGACAGAGAATGAGAACATAAACTCTTCACAACAGCTCAGTTTTGGTTGTTTCACTCACTAAATCACTTCAAATCTACAATTTAGCGACTATAATAAATGCTTTTTTACGATGCAACACTCATTCCAGCTGTAGTGGTTTAAGGCACATCCCATAGCTAAAGCACGGATTTGCAACAATACCAACCTGGGCTTATGTTCATTCTTTGTAGGTTGTGTCGGGAACAGGGCACTTTCACAAAGTCATCCGTCACAACCACCGTGTCAAACTCCAAGCCCTTGGATTTATGCACTGTTCCCAGGATGTAATCTATAACGCCAAGTCAGAAAGTGAGATGTTGGTCAGAAGAGAGACAACTACTGAGCTTGTGAGGACCTGAATGGCACTTTTTTCTACAATTTCATTCAATAATAATGCAACTGAATCACAATCTGACCTATTGATTGATGTATTTTGCCACACCTAATAATTACCATTCATTTAACATTCATTATCTACTTCTCTCTCTCTCAGACCTGCAGTGTCTGGGCTCCTTTGGGCGCAGTTGTAGATGCGTTCCACCAGCTCAGGTATGCGTGCGTTGTATTTCTCCACCACAGAGAGCTTGGCTTCCAGCTCACGGTCTTCTGTGTGTGTGGCGTACCTCTTCAGGCCTGCATAACCCCCAAGCTTCTCCTTACAGAATGAACGGATGAAAGAGTCCCTTATCCTTAGGTTATCTGTGGGTAAAGAACAAACCTAGATTTTCTAATGTTGGCACAGTAACAGATGGCAACACTTGGGGTGCATGATCAGGATCGGTCAAGACCAGAACCAGCAGAGTTTTGCTTTAAATAAGCAGTAGGCAAACAGCTGGATTTCCTATTTTAACTTTGGCTGATGTGTTCTTAATCAGGTAGCACTCGCACCATCTCTGCAAGCTTCTGCTACTCCTATACCAAAATGTCATAACATAATTAGGCATAACTCATTGTGCTAAACAGCCAGTTTCCTCCTACTTCTGATCTGGAAAATCACTTAATTCAAGTTATTTAAATGGGTGACTAATCTTTAAAATGTGATTTTGGCCCATTAAACATCAAATAAAGGTTATTTTTGTTATAACTTGGGCAAATAGAAAGTACTGTGTTCATGTGTTCAGTAGGCACACACTCTCAGAAAAAAAAGGTACGAAACTGTCACTGGGGCAGTACCCTCAGAAATCTCGCAAGAGTATATGTTGTTTTACTCCACAAATAAAGTCACACACTGCTAAATACTGTGTTGTTTAGCCGAATGCTCAGATGAGCTTTATTGGAGCTTCTAAGAGTAGATTTAAAGTATCACTGACCCCTCATACGCTTGACTTCCGGTTGCATTAGAATCCAGATATCCAGGATTTTTCTCAGGCCAAAATTTTCAACACCCTGAAACATAAGGACTAGATTATAATGAAAATGTGACAGAAATGCAACCATTGCTGCATTTTTTGTAAACATGACTACTTGCCTCCTATAGAGGAGCCATAGCAGTCCCAAAGCGATGTTTTTAGGTTTAAAGACTAGGAAACCCCCCTTCAGATGATGTATCTTTAAGGTAGAAGAAACTTTTGAAAAACTATAATTGCTTTAGGTCAGATACATGAGCACAGTCTGTTTGAATCGTCTTCACCCACTAGCTGGCGATTGCAGAAGGAAGCCAGATATCAAACGTTTCTGCTACGAAACCAAATATCACTTCTGTATTTTTTAGCCTCTACATTACCAGATTTACTCATCGTCGTAGCGAGGGTTCCCAATAGTTGTATGATGTATCTGCATAATGCATGCTGGGTATTGTAGTGAGAGAAGACGACGAAAACACAAAACAGATATAAAATGATGAGGCTGAGGGATGAAATGCTGTAATACTAAACACTGTACAACATGATAAAATACACTATATTGCCAAAAGTATTCACTCTCCCATCCAAATCATTGATTTCAGGTCTTCCCATCACTTCCATGGCCACAGGTGTATAAAACAAAGCACCTAGCCCTGCAGACTGCTTCCACAAACATCAGTGAAAGAATGGGTCGCTCTCAGGAGCTCAGGGAATTCCAGCGTGGTACTGTGATAGGATGCCACCTGTGCAACCTGTGCAAGTCCAGTTGTGAAATTTCCTCACTACTAAATATTCCACAGGGAACGATAGCAACTCAGCCATGAAGTGGTCGGCCACATAAAATGACAGTGGATGCTGAGGCACATAGTGCGCAGAGGTCGCCAACCTTCTGCAGAATCAATCACTACAGACCTCCAAATTTCCTCACAAATGCGCTTCTGGAAGAACGGTCAAAAATTCCCATAAACACACTCCTAAACCTTGTGGAAAGCCTTCCCAGAAGAGGTGGAGCAGTTATAACTGCAAAGGGTGGGCCAACATCATATTAAACCCTATGGATTAAGAATGAGATGTGACTCAAACTCATATGCATGTGAAGGCAGACGTGTGAATACTTTTGGCAATATAGTGTAGATCAGATGCTAGTTTTAGCCCAGAACTGCCCTTAAAATCTACGTAACTCTTCAAATGTAGATCTGTCTGTTTTCTCAGCAGAACAGACAGTTTTACATTCATGTGTGTTTGATGACTCACCCCAACGATGTGGATCTTGCAGCTGGAGTTGGCGTCAGTTAGACGCACTGCTTCACTGAACACGGTCACGTTACAGCGACACAAAATGGCCACCTTCCCTCTATCCTGCGTCGTGGCCTGCTTTATAGACTCCAGCGTCTCCCTGTCCTCTCCTCTCACACTGCCTAAAGAAATACACACACAGAACCAGAAGGTATCACAGACTCACTGTCATTCCTAAAGAACCCACACATACATGTCAAAACGATAGTTGCGTTCCAAATCTAGGCTGCAGTCTAGGTGGGCTGCATTTCTAGTCTGCTGCATCATCAAAGGCGGTCATCAAAATTTTCAGTCGCTCCCAAAATCCTTTACACAGACATCTGAGAAAACTGAAGCAAGTTAATGAAAAGCGCTAACAAATGGAAACACCCCAGATTAAACTGTCGTGTAATTTTTACTATACATTGTTAATAAGGGCCAGTAAAAGGTATAACATAGTAGAAAATACAGCACATTAACTCCTTAATATGTGTTTAGGAGCTGAACTGCACTTGCTAACAGTTAAACAGTTTTTTGCTTGCAGTACAGCATTTTTTATAAACAAATTAATTCTGCTTGCCAATAGGGATGGGTGATATGGCAAAAATATATCATGATAACGATACACAATGTATTACAATATTCTGACAAAGACAAAAGGCACAAGTAGTGCTACCTTTAAAAAATTATGAGTACAATGATTTTATTCCATGTTTTACATACTGCCCTGCATTTATGACATGCACAGAAAAGTACAGTGATAAAATCTACACTAACGATAATAATTCTAAATAAATAAATAAAACTTCATAGCGCTCACCTCTACTTGCCAGTTCAACAGTACTGTCCCCATCACTGTTCCACTCCAGTGATGTGACAAAGCAGACTGTTCTGTTTTGCGTTATATTACATATAAAAAAAGGAGCCTTCATAGAACAATGCTACCGACGACCCACCTTCCTCAGCTGCAGCCTAGCGTTTGGAATGCAGCTCATCTTACAGTAAACCTACCATCCTGGTGTCCACCAACCAAATTCTTCTTCACTTTTTTGCAAACATCCAGTATTGTGGCTCCGATGTAAGCAATCTCAGAGCCAAACCTGAAACTCTACGAAAGATAAAGACAAATAAATAAACATGTTCAAAAGAAGTCAAGTACACCACAATATACAGGGATAAAGCCAAGTTATGCCTGTGCCACAGTCTGAATCATATTCTCCAATAAAAGGAAAATATAGTCCAGTGCTAATTTTACTCCCTGTATTGGAAACTCAGACCCTTATTGTTTAGTAAAAGCCATTTAGTTTAATATTTAGCCCCCACTAGTAACACAAGTCGGTGTCACTTTTAAATGTCTTTGTTGTCAGAACAAAACCCCACAAAATCTCCAGTTTTGTTTTTCAGTTTTTGGCATAATTTCAAAATGCCTGATGTCCTTTATATTGCGGGTAAAGTTCATGCGGAATAGACTAAAAGAGTGGCCCAAAATTACATGGAAAAAAGTCTGGTTCCATTGATTTACATTAAAAGTAAAGTATGTTTTTTCCTTCTCCTGTAGAGTTGACATTATGGAGATACAAGGTTTTGTATAGAGCAGCGATATATGTGTGGGTGTATTTACCTGTGTTAGGTAGTAAAGGTGTGTGTGTGGAACAGTATACAAAGCATTGACAGCTCCTCTGAAAGTGTAAATCTGCTGATGGGGATCGCCAACCAGGATCTTTCCGCAGCGCTGAGAGAGCATTATGTCCATGATGACTGAAAACAAACACACACACACACGGTGCACAGCAATTATTGACAATGGTAAACACACCTAACTGTCTGAAACCACAGAGCAGCACAGAAAGAGCAGAGTGGAACAGTGGATCATGCACCTGGAGTGCAGTCCTGAGCCTCGTCAATGAAGATGACATCATAGCCTTTCAGCACAGGCCTCTGCATCTGCCACAGTTTGAGGTAACCTGCAGACATGACCTCATGTTACAAAAAGCAGTAACAAGCACAGTGAGGAGTGAGGGGTGTACTCGATTTTCACCAGCATGTATGAACCTTTGTGTACTAAAAATGCATGAATTCAGTTCACTTACCATCATGGGTCATGTGGTACGCCATTTCCCTGGTGGGCTCCATCTGTACCATTTTGTCCCAGATGTCTTGTGCATCACCAGCAAACAACTGGAAAGAGGCAGACAGCACTATATATTATAAATGCTGTAGGTGTGTAGTGGTGGTCCTGACTCACTTCATGCCCTCGGTGGCATTTTACTTGCCACAACCACCCACCTAGTCAAATTTCCACATATCCTACTGTCTGAAGAAAATACAAAGCATTGCATGTACAGCAGTGTCCCAGTGGATGTGATGAGTTGTAAAATTCTGAAAACATTTTATGGTTTCCCACAGCTATAGCTGAATTCCACAGCCTCCATTCAGAGGCATGTGAGTGGGCACCCCGGTTGGCCACTCCACTGAAGCTGGGGGTAGATAGGTCACTGGGTTGTTCTGTCTGGGTAAATAATGTGTGAAGCATGTGATTTTCAGATTTTGAAAGCGTGTCACATTTAAAGAACTGCTTGAAGAGCATAATGAAGCCATGCTGTGAGATCTGTACGTACCTTGTGTACCTAAAACAACTACTACCCTACACTCTAACCAGCACTGGTCAACATAGAAATGTGTACTGTAGTGGTCAGGACTGGGATATTGTTTCTTTTTGCTGGACTGCAGCCAGCCTACGAGTCTATGTGAGGGACTGAGTGAGAGAGGGACTGAGCTGTACACATTTAAAAAGACAATAAGGGTTCTTTAGTTAAGAAAATGTTTCTATGTCGAACCACGAACACTTAAAGAACCCTCTGCATGATTAACGGGTTCTTTGCATCATTAAATAGTTCTTCTTTAGATTGATGGAGAATGTTCTGTAGATGGTACTATACAGAACTTTTTTGGAATATGGTTCAGTATAACACCAAAAAGGGTTCTTCTACTGTTACAAGACAGACATTGTACACTTTTAAAAAAAGATGGTTCTTTAGTAAGAACCTCCATGTAGAACCATTAACACTCAAATAACTCTTTGTATGATTAACAGGTTCTCTGCATCATGAAAGGGTTCTTCAGATTGAGGGAGAATATGCTATAGATGGTTCAATAGAACCTTTTTGAAAAGAGTTCTATATAGCACCAAAAAGAATTCTTCTATTGTTATGATGTCAAGTTTGTAACAACAGAAGAACCCTTTTAGTGCTTTAAAGAATGTGTTTCAAAAGCATTCTATATAGAACCATCTACAGCACATTCTTCATTAATCTGAAGAACCTCATAATGCAAAAAACCCTTTACTCATGCAAACGGTTCTTTGAGTGTTTATGGTTCTACACCGACAATGTTCATTACTAAAGAAAACTCTATCAACTTTGTGCAACAACTGAAGAACGCTGTTTGGTGCTATATAGAACCATATTCCAAAATCTACAGCACATTCTCCATCAATCTAAAAAAGAACTATTTAATGATGCAAAGAACCCTTTAATCATGCAAAGGGTTCTTGAGTATTCCTAGTTCTATACAGAACCGTTTTCAATACTAAAGAACCATCATTTTTAAGAGTGTAATGTTACCAGAGACAAACATCAGGTACTACACACCATTAAAAACCCTCCCAACGTCATCAATACAAGGCTAACAAATATAGTAAGAAAGCAGAAAGGCATTAATTGAAAGATCATGGATCTTAAAGTAACAATGACAACAGGCCAATCCGTTGGAATTTTTCTTTTATCTTGCTCTATACGCAGCCTTATCTAGCCATTTAGCTATTAACTGTTCAAGGTAAAGACACACACCAAGCACTAGTACATGACCAACATGTGTACCAGAATGTAAACTGGAAAAATATCTGATGTGTCGTTCACTAGTTTCTAGAACAAGCACTTTGTAAAAGTTATATTGATTTACAAATATAAGTTACGTTTGCTCATATTTTTACACTCTCAAGAGTTTACTTCTCAAGATTCAGAGTAACTGTAGACATTGTGTGAATCAGCACTTTGTAAAGAGTTAACCAAGTTTATACCCTGAGAGCAAGAGGATAGTTGGCCAACTGTTGGCCAGCTGATGGCAAAGCTGGTGGTCCACTAGTGCTCTGCTCAGCATTTTCCGTGTGGCCCACTGGTGGTTAAGTAGTGTCAGACAAAATTCCACTTATCATCACTCATTTTCCATCCATGGTCCAATTTACGTATTTTTCCTTCCTTCATTCCTTTAGCTCTATTTTGCAATCTGGTTAAGTACCTCATTTTAATCTGGCACAGTGTCAGCAACAATGTTTTCTATAAAATGATTTTTTTAGGCTTAGTTAATATTTTTTCTCTCTCAGTTTCCTGTAATATGTGTCTAATATTTGACTATTTTATAAAATAAAAGGCTCTATGCATTTAAAATCTGTTTGAGGAGATTAAAAACTAGTTAGAGCTTGTAAGCAGGACAGGAATCTGAGTGGTCTGAGGGTGGACCAGCAGTGGCAAAAAAGCAAAAAAGGGTTCACCAAATTTATATGAGCCAGCTCTAATGCTAGTCATTAGTTGTTTTTGCTCTTATTTTATGCTCAAGGTTCAGACTAACTGTAGATATTGTGTGAATCAGCATTTTGTGAACAGTTTATTACGTTAATTTCAGCCAGTTGTAACATTACAATGTTAGTGCTATTAGCATATATACTAGCAGTTGTTACTAGATATGTTAATGTTACTATTCTAACAACAGTCCGTTATAATTAAGACTTAGCTGGAGAGCATGTTATATCTGTCTTTATTATTCATTCAAGACAGCAGCAGATACATCATGTCAGAATTATTACATGAATCAAACAAATCCATGAAGTCCAACATGGGATTTATCCACTACTGCTCCTTTTGCCAGAACTGGATCAGTGTTCCTAGTCATGAATTTGTAGACTATTCTGTAGCACAGGGACTGGAACGTCACTTCTATCATAACAAGAGTCCTGTATAAATGCACTGTTTAAATAAGGAACACTTACTGAACGTCATACTTTACATTTTACATTTACAGCATTTTGCTGACGCTCTTATCCAGAGCGACTCTTATTGGTATAGCGTAGGGTGCTTGACCTGGTCGGGGATTGAACCCCAGTCTACAGTGTAGAAGGCAAAGGTGTTAACCACTGCACTACACCAACCTAACCACTGCACTACACCAACCTTAATAACAATACTAATAATTTTATTATAATATACTGTTATGTTGAAGTTAAGCTAGCTAATATCTGGACCAGGCGTGTCCAATCTTATCTGCAAATGGACAGTGTGGCTGCAGGTTTCCAAAAAGGCTGAAGCTTACCTGATTCTACTTGTTTAATCAGTTGGTCTTAGTCTTCAAACATTTCATCAGGTGACCTCCTGCTTTGTTGGAACGAAATCCTGCAGCCACACCAGTCTTTTGCAGACCAGACTAGACGCCACTGGTCTATGCAAATATTTGTCAGTGCCTCCCCCTTGCCTTAAACCCTGTGTCTACAGGTGAAGGTCTTTGCATTACCCTTTTTTTGGCTTCATCGGGTCGCTCGTCGCGGCCATTGGTATTCCTGTACACGCTCGGGACATGCTGGGTGTCGATGTATGTATCTGTGGAGGCGCAGAAATTGTTGATAGTTTGCGTCACCACCTTGGCATTGACGAAGCCGCCGCGACCCTCGGGCAGCTTCCAGGCCACCGTGAACGGCTGCACGTTATTGCACAGCTTGCCCAGCTTCCTGTATCTGGGGGTAATCACAATCTCTCATCAATGTGGACTTGGTAACTACCATTGGTTACCATTAGGTTCACCAGAGCTGGGAAGATTTAGTTTTACAAATTTATTTTGGAAATGAGTGAATTCGATATAGACTATATAGACGTCTACAGGAAGCTATTCAGACTGACCTGTGTCCAATAGCTTTATAGGCCATCGAGTGAATTGTCCTGCATTCTACATTGCAAGGGAAACTGCTGTTGGCCTGCGTCGCCACTGATTTGTTGAAGGAAACGTAGAGAAAGCGCAGGTCTGACCTTTGCTGGGCGTACTTCACCAGTGTGGTTGTCTTTCCAGTGCCTGGGACAAATAACAACACTTCAACAAGCAAGACTAGCTTTCTGTCACTTATAGGCAATGCCTCAGTTTGTTAAGCAGAACTGGCCCTGGATGAATGCTGTTATTAAAGAGCTATAACTACTTATTATTTTATCCTTTTTCATGTTAGTAACGTCTGTGCTTGTTTGTATGGTAACGCGTGAGAATCAGCACTGCAAACATTAAAAACAGGGATCTTAGTACCTAGTGTAGTTGACTTTGTGGCAAGATTTTAAAATGGTAATTGTCAGGCAGACCAGTAATCATACATAAACAGCTAGCACAGACATAAAATGAGCCCAGTAAGTGGTGATTAACCATACAAATATAGCTTGAACTGCAGAGTTCTTACCAGCAAAAGCCATGATTTTGACAGTGTGGTCTCTCTGGATATCATGATTGAGGACCTGCTGCTGTTCGTGAGTGACTTGAAACTGCTTCTCTCTGAGTGTGGAGAGAGCACGCAATAAAGATTACACTTTCACAGTATGCACAGCGCTAATTGGTGTATATAAGCTTGCATTACTTATTAACCGCCTTAGCCCTGTACCTGCAACACAAAACTCTAGATGCAAACTTTGAGTACATTAGATTTGAGGCTCAATCATCACATTAATTGTCCCTACCTGCCATCTCCAGGACTCAGAGGCGGTGATGCATTCTCAATCAGGTGCAGCACATAGAAAATATTGTAATGCCACCTTAGAGAAGGACAAGACAGAAGAGAACCTATTGTTAAGAGTCTCTCTTGTCCTATAAATAAAGCCTCATGGATTCTCACAAAGTGCTACACAACAAACAATAAAGTCATTCACAGAATGGTCATTACATGACGATCACCTAACTTGAGTGCATATAACCACTCTTGCTTTAAACATCATTGTTTAACACATTGCTTTCACACAGTCACTCAGGTGTACATTTTTCACCCCTCTACGGAAGATCTCACCTGTTACTGATGGTTATGTTAGTATCCCTCATTGCAAGTAGAAGGGTGGCTACTGCCCAGAGGTACTCAGAGACCCCACCTGGGGTCAGGAGACATCCAGAAGTACGTAAGCGAGCCACGAGGTCCAGGATATCCTTCACCCCATCTGCCAGGATCAGCATCAGGGCCATGAGAGACCATGGGTTTGGTTCCTGCAGCACATGAACATTTTCTGTGAATCATTTGCTTAAGTTTGTCTGAAATGCAAACCTTATTTTCAAGAAGCTGGGTCAGCATGTGAAACAGAAAACAGTCCACTTTGACCACTATTTAAACAAAAACAACAAAGGACATGATATTTAATGTTTTACCTTATTAACTGCATCATTTTTTTGTAAATACACACTCATTCTGAAACTGATGTCTGCAGCATGTTACAAAAAAGCTGGCACAGAGGCAATTTAAGACTACAAATGTGAAATGTAAAAAAAAAAACAACACCTTTAACAGGTGAAGCAATCATGGAGCATCAAGCATGGGTAGTCCTTGCTGAACAACAAGGATGACTTTGCCAAAAATGCTTCAGCAAATAAGATTAAGATTAGGTTTAAGTCCTTATTAGTCCCACAACAGGGAAATTTCACCTCCACATTTCCACACACACTAGGGGGCATTGACCACACTTGCCCGGAGAGGTGGGCAGCCCTATCTACAGTGCCTGGGGAGCAGTTGGGGATTCAGTCATGTACTGCCAGAGTGAACTGGCGACATGACAGTTTAAGAGTAATGTTACCCAATGAGTGATTGCAAGGATTTTAGCCATTTCACCCTCTGCGGTGCACAGCATCACCAACATCACTGTATCCACAAGTAAAAGTTAAGACTGTGCTATTTCTACATCTTCTAGGCGACATCCATATTTTACTTCAACATGACGATGGCAATCCGCATCTTGCACGTGTTACAACAGCATGGCTGCATAATCAGAGAGTGTGGGTGCTAGACTAGCCTGCCTGCAGTGTAGAACTGTCTCCCACTGAAAACATGAGCATATAATGAAGTACACAACTATGGAAGTCCCACTTGGCAGCACAGATGAAGACTTGTATTACAGAAAACTGACAAAACAATTACTTCCAAACTGGATCAGTTGGTGTCTTCAGCCGTTAAACTATTACAGTGTTGTTAAATGGAAAGCTGATATAACCCAATGATGTTCCTGCCCCAACTTCTTTGGAATATGTATCAGGAATCAAACATGGAATGAATGTATACTTAAAAATAAATAAATGAATACACACACACACACACACACACACATAAACAAAGTTCATAAGGTAAAACATTAAATACTGTGCTTTTTGCACATAAATTTAAAGATAACTCACTAATCACTCATTTCTGTTTATATGAGCATTTCGCAACTTGTCCCAACTTTCCTAAAATTGAGGTTTGTGTCCTGTTCAGTACTACATACAGCTAGAATGTGGCCCTGAATAGTTGGACTTCACATGCATACACGTGCAACGCTCGTTATGATTATGATAATGATTTAGTTATGCTAAATTGTGCTGTTCCCCTTAGTAACCATAACATTAGCTGTGCTAAAATCCTAGTTCAAATTTGAAACAAAAATATTTACAATTATTCTATATTTCAGTAGTGTTGGGGTCAGTGATCCTATTAGAGACACCAATACATACCCCATCGATGGTTTCCATGTCTGGCAGCCTATGCTTCAGACAGGCCTCTGCCTGGGCATAGAGCCGATGGCCTTTTATGCTCAAAGAAACGTCCTTCATGTTCACCCGTCTACTGTGTTTGAACTGGGACATGTACCTGCAACAACAGCATAGGAGACTGAGGATGCAGCCACATTACATTAATGTAGTACTGTCTGGGTGTTGAACCTGACTTCTTGAGCAACCCAAGTCAAGTAGGGCCTTCACCCAGGGGTGTGGGACCACAGGTAATGATGACCCTGACTAACCAGGGCATTCCAAAAGTCTTTGAAAATTGGTCTGATTTTGGTTTTAATACTTGGCCATAATAGCAAAACATACATGACTATATTTTCCATGATAAGTTCTACTTATCTACCCTGCCTCAAAAGCAAAAGAGGGTTTATCCTCTGGACATGTGTTGAGGAGGAATAGTGGATATATTGGGCAAAGAATGTTGGAGATGGAGCTGCAGGGTAGAAGGAGAAGAGGTAGACCTCAGAGAAGGTTTATGGAAGTGAAGGTGGACATGGAGATGGTTGGTGTAAAAGTAGAGGAGGCAGTGGATAGGGCAAGATGGAGGCAGATGATCCGCTGTAGCGACCCCTAAAGGGAGCAGCCGAAAGAAGAAGAAGAAGAAGAAGTGTTTCTGTGATCAAGCAAAGTTAGCCTCAGCACTCCAGCTACACTAGTAAAACACTAGTTTCAGAGGCAGTCAGTTAGGTGAGCTCACCAAATTTGGCAGCTGGAAGGTGTTCCAACCAATGAAACATTTGTTGAGCAGTTTCAGTGAAAATGACAGTAATTACAATTAATTTTTCATTATTTTTCTTTTCAGAATTTCATTTCAGAATGGATGGATGGATAGTTAGCCTGCTAACAAATGAATCCAGCCCTGTAGTATGCTCAAAATGCCTCTTCGGTACAGTTCAGCTGTTTTCAAGCACCACTTTTTTCTTTTGACACTCAAGGTGTTCTCCTGAAAGCTCTTAAGCGCTTAAAAGCTTCTACACACTCCAAACACTTGAAACCACATTTTTTTCTCACTTTGAAAACTTCAAATCATGTGTCCCCAGGAAAAATAAGCCTAAACTACGTCATGAACCGCGAGCATGAAAGAGTCGGCTTTAATAGGTTACAGTTGCTGGGTTTCAAAGATTCTCTGAGAGGCGTTAAGAGCCTTACCTCACCATGTTCAGCACACACAGATCATCAGTTTTAATGATGCCGTTTTCATTAAGGAGGGCCTTGACTTCCTTCACTGCTTCCTCTTCCCACTTCTCATATCTGTAGTACAACTTCTTCCATGGCATAAACTACACCAGAAAAACAGACCTATTGTGAGATGCAGACAAAACCAGCCAAGACTAGGAATCACAGTATTTTTTAGCTAAAAAGAAATGGTCTGATCTAAACTTCAAACAATTTTAGATCTAGAGTAATGAGGTAAAAGGAACACACCTGAGGATCTGTGATGATCTCTCTCCAGCGATGGCAAACCAGACTGACATGGCGGTAGAGGTCATCTGCTGGGAGGTGAGCAAAAATAACACTGAGTATCTCTTCTGGCAGGTCCTGAAACTGACCCTGGGGCACATCCAGACCCCCGTTCACTCCCAACAGCCCGTAGTGAATGTCAGGGAGGCTGTCCACATGGTAATCTTCATCCTCTTCTTCCTCCTTCTTCACAGTAACATAAGAATGTTCTGTATTAAAGGTAGATACTGAAGGAGTTCCCCAGCTGCTACATCCCGCTATCCTCCCTTCCTCGTCCTCCTCTTTCTTTACTGAACATCCACTCATCTCAAATTCCTCATCATCCTCAAACATGTCTTCAGTAATGCCTTCCATGTAGTCTTTTGTCACTTCTTGTTCCTCATCCTCCTCTTTTGGTACGACATGTCCATTCTGTTCATCTTCTGTCTTGAGCGTAGGCTCATTTTTTCCTTTTTGGGGGCTGCTGCTGAGGACTCCAGTGGAAGCGAAGTACTCGGTAATGCCTCTCTGGTGTCTGCCATCTTCTGTCGCTTGAAAACAAAATTAGAGGCCTTAAATCGTTGTAAATGCAGTGGTATAATACAAGGCCACCACAAACATCAGAGAATTTATTTAATATCCAGTTGAAATGGCCTTTAAGTATAAGGTGATATTATTTTTAGTTTCTGGGGGGGTAAAAGCAGACAACATATACTTAACTGAAAATTACACCAGAGCTTCAACACACACATATTGTGTATATATATATATATATATATATATATATATATATATATATATATATATATATATATATATATATATATATATATATAACAAATACAATACAATATTTGTCATGGATATCACCAGTGCACTGGGCTTCAATTCACACATATCTTTTTTTTGTTCTTAAATTAGCTCTTGAGAAAGGTCCTAAGAAAAAGTCTACATCAGATTTGTGATGTGTGATTAAACCGCAGGACTGTTCACACCTGTGTTTCTTTCCTGCTCCCGAAACACCTGACTCAAATAACCAGCTTATTACCAAACCTCTCCTGTGTGCTAGACAGTGGTACACAAGGACAAGGACTGAGAGCCACAGCAGGGAAAACACGGCGACTGTTAAATTCATACCTCTTCTTCTTCTTTTAGTGGGGGTCCTTGGTTGAAGCCCACGATACGTGTCACTAATGTGCAAGTTGACAGAGAAAGGCTCAGCGATGGACTGGCTGCCAGCTTTGCTTCGGCTCAAACCGTAACACTCTGATGCACTGAGGTGTCTGCGCTTGGCCTTCCCTAAAAATCCAGAGAAACTGTATTAATAAATACTGCAGAGTAGAGATGAGCGAATACTGAAACATCAATACATCCGACCCTGAAGCTTTACTTTAGAACCTATTCTTATTTAAAAACATAAATACCGATCAAGTGTTTAATTTTAACCAGTAACATTTACATATTATGTAGTGAAATTAAATGTGTATTTGATGCTGGTGAACTGACGGAGGGGGGGGGGTCCTAGTTCTAGGGGGTTCCTGGCCTCTTTATCCACTCCTGATGCACATATTATCCAGACAAATCTAATATTGCACTATTTTAACAATAACAGCCATAACGTCTTGAAGAGCACAATTTTATAACAATAATAATAACAAGTTAAATTTATATAGCGCCTTTCACAAACCCAAGGACGCTTTACATCATAAATAAAATAATAATAATAATTAAGACTACTTTTAGACTATTTTTAGCAGGGATATGAAGGACGACAGAGAAGAGCAATTACGAAGAGTGTAAGGTAGAGAATTCCAGAGTTTGGGGGCTGCAGCACTGAAAGATCTGCCACCTATAGTAGGAAGTCTAGTTGAGGGAACTGTGAGGAGTCCAGCATTAGAAGATCGGAGAGCACGAGAGGGACAGCATAAAGAAATGAGATCAGAAAGGAATGTCGGAGCCAGACCATGTAAAGCCTTGAAGGTAAGAAGAAAGATTTTGCACTAAACCCTAGAACTAATGGGAAGCCAATGCCACTGTTGAAGAATAGAAGTGATAGTGAGCTTGGTGGAGGTAAGAAGAACCCTGGCTGCTGAATTTTGGACGACTGATTAGTTTAACTGGACTAAATAGGTGATGCATAGGAACAGCCAGGCTCAGATCAGATCAGACCGTCTAATAATGCAAAGACTTTCAAATGTACTTTCTTGATGTCTGCATTTACTATTTCTTAATAAACAAGATAAGACAGACATATTTCAAAGAGATATTTGACTATTTATAAACGTCAGTAACGGTACATTTGCATTGCTCGGTATCGGATCGAAGCGCTAATCGGTGGTATCGCCCATCCCTACAGTGGAGACTCTGGACACACAAACAAAACAAGTGTGTTTCAAACGTTCAGAAACAGGGCTAGTAAACTATACCAATGGTCTGCTGTAGTGAACACTGACTAGTAGTTATTACCACTTGTGCTTTTTTATCTGCTGTACTGAAAACCAACTGCAGGCTCTTGCTACTGCTAACTTACTGCCGCGGCTACCAGAGAAACTGCTGGCACCTTTCACAGCGGACTCCATTGTGGAATAAACGAGTCCACTTGTCGAAGGAAGTCTCGAGATTTAATGCCCTGAAAACACCACCATGTTGTCCCACTTCTCCTTTGAACCAAAAGCCAAACAACCGCGAAGTTAAATGACCATGTAAACCCTGTCCAGTGATCTTCTACCACGGCGATAGTATCGCTTTGAAAACTTCCGGACCAGTGGCTCCGCTCCTTTCATAATAAAAGTCGTGTTTACATTATTTTAAAAAACAAATACGGAATTCAGTTTCAGTGACGCGGCACGGCGTAACACAGTAAGACGTATTAGACATCGAAGCAACGTCTTATTTTCTATTGTTTGCTCTCTTTATATCCTGCGCTGTCCTTATTTGTTCTCCTTCGCAGGAGAGAAGGCGCTAGATGGCGGTAACGTCTTTTCAGCCATAGAGAAGCCAAGGAAAGCTCTGTGGGTTGTGCAGAGACCTGGCTACTCTTGTTATGTTACAGTAACTCTGGCCCTGTGGTCACTCACCGTCCTCCAGGAGATTTGCTTTCCTTTAGTTAGTTAACCTGTTGCCATCACTAACATGTTACCTATCCCTGATGCCTCTGATCCAGCCAATAGAGAACTTTTAAAGGAGTTAGTTAGCTGGAGCAGGTGTGTAAGGAAGTCCACAGAGGCCATGAGGTAGTTCGAATTTTCTGGACTGCTATCTTGAGATCGTGAACTGATTTACTTGGGTGTCAAGATTAATAAGTTATCTTGAGAAAGCAACTTTTGTTATCTTGAGCTCACAAGACACATGATCTCAAGCTAACAGTCTAGAGAAGTCTACCTACGTCATGGTCTCTTTGGGTTTCCATAGGTGGGTCAGGTTGTGCCTGGAACGCCAGGAACACAAATCTCCAGGTTCAAGGTTGGAGACCAGTTCTCTGGCCAGTGTCCAGTCCCTGGTCTTCTTGGAGGACGGCAGCCCAAAACAGTTTGGTGACTTTCCTGCTCAAGCACACCATGCTCAACATGCCAGGTGTAGCGAGTGAAGCAGGGATGCCACCAGTACTGTGCTGGATTCAGCATTTTTCAACATAATCTCTACGTTCTGCATCTGTAGCCTACAGTCACTTACAATACACAGTAATTTAACCGCATTTCCCTGTTTCTGAGGACAGAATCACACATTACGCATGAAAATAAAATTCCATTTGTTGTAAGAACATTTCTGTAAAACACTTTTTCTTTGCAGTCAAAGGTGAATTTTGCTTTAAATACAAACGCAATGCCAAAAAGATGGGACAGTATATGAAATGATGTTAAAAAAGTAATTGAATTGTTTATTCGTTGTTGTTTTTTGTAAACATACATTCATTCCTAATTTAATTCCTGCAACACATATCAAAAACATTAATACAGGCGCTTCTAAGTTTACTTCTAATATCAAACATCATTTTGCCTTTTAACAACATTTAATTTATAATCTGTTGACTAAAGAAACCAACTGATCTAGTTTTGAAAGTTGACTTTTTTGCAATTCTTCTATTATGAAAGTCTTCAGCTGCATAACCATATAATGCATTTGTTGTCATATTTTGCGCTTCATAATGTGCAATGTGTTTTCAAAGGAAGAAAATTCTGGACTGCAGTCTGACCAGTCCAGCACCTGCCCTCTCTGATTACAAAGCCATGTTGTTGTAACACATACAGATTGTGGCTTGGTGTTGTCCTGTTGAAAATAAGCAGGGACGTCCCCGAAAAAGACGGCATCTAGAAGGCAGCACATGTTGCCCC
This sequence comes from Pygocentrus nattereri, assembly GCF_015220715.1. Taxonomy (NCBI): domain Eukaryota; kingdom Metazoa; phylum Chordata; class Actinopteri; order Characiformes; family Serrasalmidae; genus Pygocentrus; species Pygocentrus nattereri. Next base: position 48,752,246 of record NC_051211.1, read on the forward strand.
AAACTGTGCATATATCTTTATGTAGTAATGATGCTTTTACAGATGTACAAGTTACTCATGCCATGGGCACTAAAACACCCCCTGACAGACCGTAGCCTTTGAACTTCACACTGGTAACAACCTGGATGGTTCTTTTCATCTTTGGCCCAGAGAACATGACATCCATTATTTCCATAAACAATCTGAAAGATTGTCTTGCCAGACCAAAATCCACATTTCCTGTGTATCAGGTCATTTCAGATGAGCTCAAGCCCAGCCAGCTTCTGGACATTGTTGACATACAGCTTCTGTTGCGCATAGCACAGTCTTAACTTGCATTTGTAGATGTGTTTATTGACAGACGTTTGATAAAACGTTCCCGAGCCCATGCAGGGATATCCATCGTAGAAGCATGCCGGTTTTTAATGCAGGGGCGGAGGGTCATGTGCATTCAGTTGTGGCTTTATACACACAGAAATTTCTCCAAATTCTCTGATTCTTTTAATGACAATATGCAGTGGCGAAGGTGAAATACCTCAAATCCTTGCAGTCATGCATTAAGGAGCATTGGGTCTCATTCACTAACCGTTCTTAAGAAGAAATTTCTTTTGACATTTATTGGTGTTTTCTTATTTGGGATTTGTTCTTAGGTAAGAACAGAATCTACACACACTCAAGAGCTCAAAGGTGCGAAAAATTCTGCAGTTTAAGAACACGCCATGAATCTTTTTTCGCTGGATGTTTCTCAAAAACTAATTCAAGACAAACTTGTTGATATTGATGAATGAGGCCCAGTGTGCTTGAAATGCTGCATTATTTGCAGCCTTTTTTGCAAAATAGTGAGCCTCAACCTATCAACCTATCCTTGCTCATAAAGGCATTCCTTGGATGTTCAAGCACAATTGCGAGCCTGTTTCAGATGTTTTTTTTAGCATTTCACAGTGTTTCTAGTTTTAAAGTGTCCCTGTCTCGACCTTTCTGGAACATATTGCAGGCATCAGGTTCAGGATGAGTGGATATTTACAAAAAACAATGAAGATGATAAGATAAAACTTTTCATATCTTGTCTTCGTACTGCTTTTGTTTTAATACAGGTCATACAGGGTTTACACATTTCTGCTTTCTTTCTTGCTTTCCTCTCACTGTTCCAGATTTTTTGGACTTCATAGATTTTGGGCTCATAGATTCTCAGTAACACATGTGAAAAAAATGAATTGCTTGCTGGAAGAAAAAGTTCCAAGACCGGAAACTTGATTCAACATGAAGGTTTGAAGACTTCTTCTCTAAACTCTGACAGAGGAACTAGAGACCTAGAGGCCAGAATCTATAAAGGAACTCCAGCATTTCTCAACATAATCTCCTTCACATCTGTAGCGTACAGTCAGTTACAGTGGTCAGTAATTTCACTGTGTTTACCTGTTTCTCTGTATTTCTATGGAAAAATAGAATCACACATTTTGACATGTAGAACACAATTTCACCAGTAAACATTGGTTAAAACATAAATTTCTAGAACACGTCTTTTAGGGATGGGAGTAGTTTTCCAGAAGGAAGCATTTGTGTTAATATATTACAATGTAGTGTTGTGAGTCAGTGCTTTTGGTAAAACATTCTCACGTCTGTCTCACCAAAGAACTGCACTGTTAGAGTGTAACAGTTGAATTGTCATTACATAGTCATATATTTTAAAATTGAGCAACTGCCCAGTGTCTTCTGTTAGTGTGTTTAGAGACAACATAGACAGTCTTTTAGTAAGTACAGATGAAATTATGACCCATGGTAATTGACAGTACAACACAGATGCAGCAGTTTAGGTTGGAAAATGCTGGGTATTCCTTTAAACATGCCTTCTAAACCTGACATCACTGAAGTGCACTGGATTGTGGCAGTAAAGTGGCCCTGCTTTGCTCTCAGCAGCATAGACTAGCCATCCAGACTGGCCCTCCCTATGTACAAATCATTTAAAGTGCCTACTTCATTCTCTGGCATCAGTGGGATGTTGTTTGTGTTGTTTGTGAACTTCATGGAACCGAGTCTCCTTGTAATAGTGTGTGAAATGGAAGTTTAAACAGAAATCAGTGATTGGCATTCATTAAAAGCAGTACAAATACACAGACTGGGTGTTTTTCTCATCTATATCAACTGTTTTTTGTAAGTATATGCTCATTTTGTAATTAATGCCTGCAGCATGTTCTAAAAGATTTGGGACATGAGCAATTTAAGACTGGGAATGTTGTTAAATTTCCTGGAAAAGTTTCAACAGTGGTAATGTAATCACACCTGGGTAATAAAAGGAGCATCCAGGAAAGGCCCAGTCCTTATGAGGATCAAGGCTCACCACCTTGTCACAAAATACATCAGTAAATAGTCCAACACTTTAAGAACAACTTTCCACTATGAACGAATACAAGGATTTTACCTTCTGCTGTGCATAATATTATGAAACAATTCAGAGAATCTGGACAAACCTCTGTGTGTAAAGAGTAAAGCCAAAAACCACCTCTCGCAAGCTCGTCTGAAATGGACTGATGCACAGTGGAAATGCCTATTGTGGTCTGTCAAGTCAACCTTTCAGACTGTTTAAGGAGATAAAGGATGTCATGTTATCTGGGCCAAAGAAGAAAAAGACCATACAGACTGTTACCTGCATAAAGTTCCAATGTCAGGGTCTGTCATGGTATGGGGGTGATTTATTGGGTGCCTTGCACATCTGTGAAGAAATCCATAAAGGAACTCCTATAACTGCTAATTCACCAAACCTTAACCCTGAAGGTTGGTGCATGGTCACCATAGCAACACAGACTGCTGGTCACCATAGCAACACAGACAGCAATCTTACCTAGCTGACAGCTAACTAAAAGGCAAAGAGAAAGATTTAAGACAAACATCAATAGTTTGGTTATGAATGGACTTATTTGCATTCATTAGGAGATCAAACTGGTTTCTTGATACGTTTAATCTACGATGAGAAACTGACAAACACTAAAAAGCTGATGTTTCTCATTCGCCAGCTTGTTCAAATTTTCCGGTTCCATCTTAAATGGTCCAGCAGCCTCAGGCAACATTTAAGGTGGAACCTGAAAATTCAAACAAGAAGCTGTGAATGAAAAGCGACTAAAGCCTCGTAAAAGGCAAACATTGGGAGACATTTTAAAAGAAACTGTCCTATTTTTACAGAATAATTCCTGCTAGAGATATGAGAAAAGCAGCTATAGCTGAGCTAAAGCTTAAAGCAGAACAAAGTCTGTGTTTTGGTTTACATTATATTTCTTAGCCTATACTAGAACATTAGCATGAACTGAGAAAGACAGATTTACAGCCAAGATGGTAAAATGGACATACAATTTAGTGGTTCCCAAGGTTTTTTTTTTTTTTTTATTGAAAGGACAAAATGTCTCTTCCTAACATTTGGGTTGCCAACCCCTGTGCTAGATATAGTTATATAGTGAACTGAGAAATGTTCAGCCTTCAAAATGGGCAAAACTGGATCAGTGTGTGTGCTCAACATAGCTATATATATATATATATATATCTTTTGCTAGTATAAATGTAAAAATCTAATTACAAAAAAGCATGTGAAGTGCTAATAAAGAGAACTTTCATATTCATATATTTGCCCCTAGGTGTGAATGTATATGTTTGCCCTGTGATGGACTGGTGACCTGTCCAGGGTGTATCCTGCCTTCCACACAACGACAGCTGGGATAGACTCCAACACCCCACTGCGATCCGTAAGTGTGTGTGTTTATTTCTGTGAATGAAACAGGCTATCTTTGTTACTGTGCTTTTAAGGCCGATACATGTAAGTTAAGCATGCTCTGTTCTGATTGGCTGCCCCAAATTGTGTCTCATTCGAAAAAACAGTCTGATCAAAAACATTCTTTGTAACTTCACTGTGAATGAGGCAGGAATATGTGCTTGTTATCATGAGATCACAGAAACATTGAATTCTGAATGGACTGTTTTAACAGCATTATTTTCCATATATAGTCTATAAACTCCAGCAAACATACTTTATTGGATTAAATTGAGGGAAATTGGATTTACCACAATGTGGGCCCTTTAAGAAAGTACTAGTCACTTGGAAGATTTATGTGTGCAAATATTTATGGCAGTGACCTGGCTTTTTCCAGGTCCCAGTGCAAAATCACCAATTTTTTCCTTTTTTAGGTGCTGGTTACAAACACCCTCAGCCCTCAGACCAAACAGGAGAAGATGACATGAACAATGTGGATTCCAACATTCCCTCAGCAGGACTTCAGCCTGTAATATCACCATGGCAGCCGCCAAAAGCCAAAGCCCAGAACATATTTAATCTTACAGGTACTGTAGCTCCTTTATACCCTCTGACTGAACCCTCCCCTCCCTACTTGGCAGCCATTCTTCTTTTCCAAGAACACAACTGAGTTATTGTATTACACTTATCCTCGTTAATACTCGTAACACCTTCACCAACGTTCTTTTTCTGAACTCACTCTCCTGTTGTCGCGATCGATATTTTTTGTTGGTTTTAATATGATTGTTACTACTGGCATTAACCCATCTGTGTCTACATTTTCCTTGTGAATTTACACTCCTCAGTATATTATTAGCATCCCAAATATAGTCAAATTTTTCCCTAAATCTATAAACCCTCCTCATTGTTTCATGTGTAATTAAAAAAAAAAAGTGTATTATGCTTCATTAGAGTTTAATAAAAGAGAAAGAAGGATATGTTGCAAGTGGGCTTAAAAGATTGAAGTTTTTGTGCTGTTTATTTTATATTCTTCTTTAACACCATACAGTATAACTATTTGGCTGTGTATCATGCCTTATTAAAATTCCACATATTTTTTCAAAATTCTACACACATTTTCTTTTGAAAATTCCATATATTTGAATCTTTTTTAATCATTCATATAGATAGATAGATAGATAGATAGATAGATAGATAGATAGATAGATAGATAGATAGATCCATCCGTGAATCTACACGTCTTTTCTGAGCTTTTATATATAATATTTATGATGATAAAATAGTGGAAAATTTGAAAACTGATGTTTTTTCTTGGAGACCATGAATGCATTAAAAAAACATATATTTTAGAGAATATCTCAAAACTAACTATCATAAAACAATGTTTCCGGCATCAGGCAATGGATAAGCACTTTCTGTGAGGAAGCCTTTAGAAGTGGACGTCTGGTTCCTATTACCACCACTGGGAGCAATTCTAAGTACAGAGCATTTCTCACTCTGAATGACTTTGTTTACATCTTAGCCATTTTATTATGCAGAAATTCAGAAAAGTCATCGGAATTCCCTTGTAATCCGACTTTTGCTCAAATTAAAGCATGTTGTGGCCCTTTATTTTTTGCCAAAATCTTAGATAAGACTTACCTTTATCCTTCAGTGGTTCCCTGTTTATACTTTAAATCAAGTATTTAAAAAGATTGCACTTAAAGGGCTTTTTAATCCCTGAGCAGAAGTTTGAACTTTCATCTACTTGGCTCATCCAAACTGCTGTTTGTGCACTTAGTGAGGGGAATTCACTTAGAGAGGAGAATCATAGTATTATAAAGCTGTCACATGGCTTATGGGTTTTTGTCATTTTTTCCAGTCACTGAACTGGAAGGTGGCTTTGAGGAGCTCTGTCCGTGTGAAGTTGCACGTATGCAGACCGCTCCACTCAGTCAGCACAAGTCCATAGTGTCTGTGAAAGAGAGAGAGAGAGATAGAGAGAGAGGCGTAAGGTGTGTTCAAGTTGAGTCAGCTCAGACTGAGGAGGTGCCTCGTGACTGGGGGTGTGGATGACATCATGCAGAATGTGTCTCCTCATGTAGCCCCCTTACATCTAATCTAAACATCTCCCCTTCTCTCTCTCTCTCTCTCTCTCTCTCTCTCTCTCTCTGTTTCTGGGGGCTTTAAATAGGAGAAATTTGATCCTCGCCTTTATTAATGGAAGTTTTGCTTCCACATGTAATGTAGGCTTCCTTAATTCTTTTATATCCTTGACACTTTTCTGGCCAGAATCTGACCTCATATTTCTTTTTTTTCTATAAGCCTTAACACCTCCCTCCCCAGCGGTGTCGGCTCCAGCCTTTTGGAGACCCTAAACAGGAACTAATAACGATTATCTCAACAAGCTGTCTAATTAATATGCATTCATATCTGGCTATTTGCATAATATTGATGATTGGATGGTTGTTTGGGGCTTTAATAAGTTAGAGTTTAAATCACAGATAACCTCAGCATTCTGGATCCAGGGCTCTGTCTCACTTTGCAGCATTGCTTGCTTACCCAGTAAACTTCCATCTTAGATCTTATCCTGGAGGTTGCAGTGTTTGCTTTCATTAGGTGGTGTGAGTTCTTTATCCTCACCTAAGTGGCCGTTTGATATAAATGTCACACTTTTATGGGCATTTTCACAAGTATTAATCACATTCTGATTAGTTCAACATGGATTAATCACATTCTGATTAGTTCAACCTGGATTAATCACATTATGATTAGTTCAACCTGGATTAATCACAACCTGAGTATTTACACCTGGATTAATCACATTCTGATTAGCTAAACCTAGATTAATCACAGCCTGAGTATTCAAACCTGGATTAATCACATTCTGATTAGCTAAACCTGGATTAATCACAGCCTGAGTATTCAAACCTGGATTAATCACATTCTGATTATTTAAACCTGGATTAATGAGAGTCTGAGTATTTAAACTTAGATTAATCACAGCCTTGGTATCTAAACCTAAATTAATCACAGCCTGAGTATCTAAACGTGGATTAATCACAGCCTGAGTACCTAAACCTGGATTAATCACAGCCTGAGTATCTAAACCTACATTAATCACAGCCTGAGTATCTAAATTTAAATTAATCACAGCCTGAGTATCTAAACGTGGATTAATCACAGCCTCAGTATCTAAATGTGGTTTAATCACAGCCTGAGTATCTAAACCTGGATTAATCACAGCCTGAATATCTAAACCTGGATTAATCACAGCCTGAGAATCTAAACTTAAATTAATCACAGCCTGAGAATCTAAAAGTGGATTATTTACATTCTGAATATCTAAACCTGATTTAACAGAGAAAGTTGTTAACTCCTATTGTACATGGAAAACACAAAAAAACATAAACATACCTTTAACAATATATTTAAGATCCAGATTCATAAATTCTTTTTGAGACAAGATCAGTTCATTTTCTCCTCACTCAACCATCTTAGACAACATAATGCTACAGTAATAACCCAGACGTTGGCAGTCATGGGGCATGGGGCCCAAAGTGGTTGCTGATGTCGCTTATTAGATAGAACTGGCTCTGCTCCCTAAACAGGGTAATTGACACGTGCTCTGCCCTGCAGCACCCCTCCTATTCCTATTTCATGCTGTTCCTGCTTCTGCTTGCCTTTAGAATAACAGTTCCTTTTGCAATCTGATAAGGCCATAGCACAGAATCACACAGAGCTGAGTACAACAGGTCCTGGAGCTTAAAAAAGACTCTCTGTGTAATCATTAATAGCTACAAGCCCCTGAAAGGACGACCCACAGAGAGAAACGGTGATAATAGCCGCAATTAAACGGTCATGAATCTATCACTGAGGTATGTCACGTTCACTTCCCCTCTACAAATCCCAGCCGCTCACATTATGCCCCTTGGGAATGTTTGTGCTGTAATGCTTTGTTCTGAGGTGCTGCCCTGAGCTGAGGCCATCTGCAGGGTCAGGAGAAGTATGTGTGGACCGGTACAGGGCAGGGGACATGCTGGTCATCATACGTGCTCTCAGAGCAAGAGAGTGTATGAGATGTAGATGAAGAGGGAGCAGACACAGGCATTATGCAAGAGCAAGAGAGATAAGTGAAATATAGGTTAATGTGCTCTCACTGTGCTGCAGTACAGACCTGCCTATGTACCGTACTGTACAAAGAAGTACAAAGTGTAAAGAAGGGGAAGTAAAAGTGAAAAACAAGAATTAAAAACTTCAAAATTTCAAAAAATGGGACTTCTGCAATCGCTCAAGACCTGGTAGACCACCAAAACTGTTAACACCACATAAGCAGCACTTAAAGCTTTTATCTTTGAGAGAGAGGAGAAAATCAAGCTGCCTCAGATCTGAAAACATCCACAGGTGTTTCTGTCCATCCTTCCACTGTGGGAAGACGATTCAGCGCTGTATGTCTGAAAGGATGTGTAGCTGCCAAGAAACCTTTTCTTTAGAAAAGAAAGTTGACAACAAAGGACATTTGTAAATCAAAAGAAGCTGCATGTGCTATCAGAACAATGGACTGACCACCCCAGAGTCCAGACCTCAACGTCACTGAATGTGTTTGGGATTTCTTGGATCGTGAGAAACTGAAAGTGAAACCAACTGCTAAGACTGAAGTTTTGCCGGCGTGGAAATACATCCCTGCCAATTCCCACAGAGAATTGAAAAGAATGGATGCTGTAAAGGCGGAAAGTGGAAACACTAAATACAGAAAACATTGATTTTGTATTCAGTTGTCGTAATTTTTTATTTGTTTGTTTGTTTGTTTGTTTTGTTTGTTTGTTTATTACTCAATCAATAAATGAGTTTGTTAAATGAAGAGTGGTCTCAGAGTTTTGTGCAGCGCAGTACTGTCTTTGGAGCCCCCCCACCCCAAACCTCAAAAATAGCAAAAACAAATAGGCCTGAAAAACTATTTTAATGTGCAGTTTGTTTATGTTAAAGTGCAATGTAAACAATTAAAATGATTAATTCTCATGTGCAATAGTGTATAATTTCCTGCACAGTTATTTCTGCGTGTTTGGTGTGGGGGCTTTTCGTTGTGGGAGGGTGTGGTCTGAGGGGACTTTATTTCATTTATTCAATATTCAATAAATTCAAGGGCTTTTCATGCATTTCACTTTTACAGCTGCTGTGGACTGTCCTGTCTTTGAGCTGCCTTGGGTCCTGTGGTCTGGCAGTCAGGCCCCTGGGCACTGGCCCCACTGGTTTGGTGAGAAATCTATAGTTTTTGATGCTTGTTGCAAGCCTCATGCTACTATGAGTACGCACAAAACATTCATTCATGACTCACCCATTCATGAAAACTCAGCGCTGCAGAGAGATTTCGCTTTGCAAGTCATGTCATGTCGCTTCTCATTCAGTCACGTAGCTTGTACTTAAACACTTGGAGGAATTTAAATGAAGAGTCACCAACAAAATAAAATATAACAATTTAAATACAAGTAATGGATGATTACCAACTCCATCCAGAACTGACAACCTAATAACTCTTCACTACCCGTTTCAGTTGGGGGCACTAGTCGAATTTCTGTGGTAGGTGGTGCCACCGCAGGCCCCCCTAGACGTACCATTATATTCTAGAGCAGGTGTGTCAAACTGGGTTCTTTCCAAGCCACAGCTCTGCAGTAGAGGTCTGTTCTCCTGCGCGTACTCACTGGACCCACGGGACCCACCAAAATGTCTTGCAGCGCAAGACTAATTTTCAGTGTTGTGTGCGGGAGTGGGCAGGAAACCAGCCCACTGAAGGCGGGAGAGGACCAAAGCACACATAAAGAGAAATGCCACAGATTACAGAATAGCCTAAATAAAGTAGAACAATCACTAGATCATATGTATAAACAGTATAAAATGATAATATTAAAACAATTCAAATGAGTTAAGTCATTCCAAAGAGTTGTGAGGCAGCCAATCACACGAATAGCTAAGATACTTTCTCTAGATTGACAAAGCACTTCTTGTAAGTCGCTCTGGATAAGAGCGTCTGCTAAATGCTGTAAATGTAAATGTAAATGAATAACATGCAAATTTTTGTAACTTACACAGATGGCAGAATCACATACACACACACACACACATTTTCTAAGCTGCTTCTCCCTCAGGGTCGCAGGGATTGCTGGAGCCTATCCCAGTGGTCATTGGACGGAAGATGGCAGAATCTACTTCAGCAGAGGATAATGTATTTGTGAATAGACTATGTAAAATATTGGATGTCAGTTCACCTTGACTGAACTGCGTGGGCGGTGGCATGCCAAATTACTTTGGTTCGCACAAGAGCAGGACAAATGTTTTGATGTTCTGCAGGAGCAGGTTGAAATCTTGTGGGAGCAGGCGGGAGCGGGACTTAAAACAGTCCCACAAACTACTACACTGCAGGAGTATTTTTTTTTCATCTCATGGAGGACTTTATGGAGCTCACAGGCTTAATTAGCTGATGAATTGAATGAGTGTTCAATGAGGAGGTGTGGACCCAAAGGAACCAAGTTGAACACCTCTGAATTGTGGATCCAGAGTATAGACACTCTGGTGCAAAAAAGATGGGCCATGCCCAAAATGGCAAAACATTAAAATTTGAATAGCTTAAACAAAAGGATGAAATGAATTAGTATGGGATATTGTTTCCATTTGATTTCTTTAAAACTTATGGACAATCTTTTACTGAAAGAAGAGGCAGTATTGCTCCTCTCAGCATTGATGGAAATCTGGACTCTGACCAGCCCAAAGCCATTCAGTGAAAACCAGTATATTTTGTGTTTGACCCATTTTTTTTGCATGGGAGTGTACACAAGTGAAGTTCCGCTGCATGTGGTTTGGCAAAGAAAACATTTTCATTCATTTTTTGCAGCTTCATGTCTATGCATTCCAAACACATACTGTGGTTTCAGAGCAATGCAACTTAAAAAGGCATGCGAACGCATGTAAGATCCTCCCTTGGCATCTTTCAAAGTTATAAGGACAAAGAAAACCTAACTGTTTTATCCAGGATCTATGTGTACTAACCAAACATTGTAAAATGCCTGGTTAGATTGGTATTTAACATGGCTTATGAGCCATTAGCAGTTGCTTCTAGTAGTACTATAATTTTGTTGTTTAATATTAAATATTGTCAGATGATTCCAGTTACAGTGGAATTCTTTCCCATAGTTGAAAAGGACTCCCAGAGTATGAGATGGAGAGGAAAAACATGTGAGTGTCCACTTAACTGTCAGAAATATGATGGCAGTGGAGCTAAAAGTGACTATAATACAAACCCAAGTCCAAAAAAGTTGGAACAGTAGATGAAATGGAACTAAAAACAGAAGTCAGTTGTTTGTAAATCCACTTAAGTTAAGTGATACTTTTTTGATCCCACAACCGGGGGAAATTCCATGCATTTAACCCATCCGTGAAGTGAAACACCACATGCACACTAGTGAACACGCACACTAGGGGGCAGTGAGCACACTTGCCTGGAGCGGTGGGCAGCCCTATCCACGGCGCGCGGGGAGCAGTTGGGGGTTAGGTGTCTTGCTCAAGGATACTTCAGTCATGGACTGTCAGCCCTGGGGATCGAACTGGCCACCTTCCGGTCACAGGGCCAGAGCCCTAACCTACAGCCCACGACTGCCCTTTGACCTGTATTTAAGCAAAAGCAGTACAAAGACAAGATATTTAATGTTTTATCTTGTCAACTTCATTGTTTTTGGTAAATATATGGCCATTCTGAGCTTGATGCCTTTAACACATTCCAAAAGTGGGGCAATTTAAGACTAGGAACGATGTTAAATGTTCAGAAGAACTTTTAAAAAGGACCATCCGGGAAATCCTAGTGCTTTATGACCTTTATGAGGATGGGTCAAGGTTTGCCACTCTGCCAAAAAAATGCATCAGCACGTAATGCAGCTGTTTAACAACAACATTCCTCGTGATAACAAGAATTTTAGGTATTTCATCATCTATATTGTATAAAATTATCAAATAATCAGGGAATCGGGAAAAATCTCTGTCATATCTCATGAAAAGAACTGAATGCCTGTGACCTTGAAACCCTTCGTGAAAAACTGACATACTTTCGTGATGGATAACATCAGGCTGGCTCAGGGATACTTTGACAAACGCTGCATTCACAAATACAAGTTAGGACTGTACTGTGCGCAGCAGAGGCCATATGTCATCCACATCCAGAAATGCCACAGATGTCTCTGGACTCTGCACACTGGAAACTCATATTGTGGTCTGACAAGTCAACTTTTCAGATTGTTTAGGCAAATAATGGATGTTGTGTTCTCTGGGCCAAAATTACAAAAGGACTACCAGATTGTTACCAGCATAAAGTTCAAAAGTCAGTGAGTGTCATGGCATGGGGGGTGTTTAGAGTTGATGGCATGAGTACATTTGTGAAAGCATCATTAACTAAAACATATATATACATTTTGGAGCAACATACAGCACCTTCCATAAATTGTGGCACCCCTGGTTAACATGAGCAGAATGAGCTGTAAAAACTTTATTGCTTATCCTTTTGATCTTTCATTCAAAATATTAATCAGTTGAATCCAGTCGTCTCCAACCTTGCTACTGGAGAACTACCTTCCTGCAGAGCCTTGTTCCAACCACAATTTGCCACACCTGTTCCAGCTAATCATCCTTTTCCCAAGTCCCTGTTTGGCTGGATGAGATGTTTTAGGGTTAAGTAATGTATGAGGCACCTTACTGAATACAGGTTGGAACTAAACTCTGCAGGAAGGAGCTCTCCAGGACCAGGTCACTGATCTGACCTCTGTTTGAAGTACAATGAGTGAAAGAGTCCATTCTTCCACACAGAATCTCTCCAGATCCTTCAGATTCCAAGGTTCAGGCTTCTGGACTCTCCTCTTCAGCTTGTTCCACAGGTTTTCTTTGGGGTTTAGGTCAGGTGACTGGAATGGGCATGGCAAACTTTGTCTCTGTAGTCAATGAGTGTGTTTTGGATCATTGTCCTGCTGAAATATACAGCCCTGGCCCAGTTTAAGTTTCCTGGAGGAGGCAGTCAAGTTCATAGGTTAATATCTGCTGGTACTTGATGCAGGCCATGATACCATATATCGGAACAGGTTGACCAGGGCCTTTGGAAGAAAAACAGCTCCACAACATTCAAAACATAAAAGATAAGATAAAGATAAGAATAGATAATCCTAAACATTCTGCACGTTTCAACAGCATGGCTTCGTAATCAGAAAATGAGGGTAGGCTACCTCGGAAAATGTGTAGTGCGTTGTGAAGGTGCACAATACAGTAAACGTTGCAGATGGCTGTGCAGCTGATGATATATATATATATATATATATATATATATATTCATAATCGGATTAGTTGGTGTCTTCAGTCCCTAAAAGTGTATTAATTGCTGCTAAAATGTAAAGTAATGCAACACAGTTACATGCAGCTGTGCAAACTTTTTAAAATGTGTTGCAGGCATCATATTTGGAATGGACATATATATATAAAGAATTATAAACTTTAACATCAAAAGTAATGTTTTTGTATTATTGTCAATTTATATGTTTAAATAAGTAATTACTCATCACTTCTTTCTTTGTTTTTGGCCTTTTACCTCCTATCCTAACTTTTTTGGAACTGGCTTTGTAAGTCTTTCAAGTTCTGCTTTTGAATTTTCGCCAGAAGTTTCACAAACCTTGACACATATTCTTGCTTTAAGTGTATTGATTGCTGCTTGCTATCTGCTGCTCCTCTCAGGTGGCTTCTGTGAAAGATGTGTAGTCTACGTGACTTCACTGTAGTTTGCACCATGAAGTGCAAACAAAACTAATGCCGGCTTACAAAAGCCGCAGTCAGCATTAGGCTCTGTGTTTGCCCTTGAAACTGAACACTTGTTTCTAAGCTATCAGGGATTCACTGGACCATGCAGAGCTGAAGGCCAAGGTTAAAGACGGTCAGAGGACAGAATAGGAGTTGTGATGAATCTCCCGCTCACAGTTTTGATCATTTTTAACTCATTTAGAGCCATTTTCAAGGACATCATGCATTACAATGGGTAGAAGTATGTTCCCTGTAGAGGATGTGTTCACTTATTTTCATGTATATTCTGAGCTTACATTCATATCTATATGTATACAGTCGTGTGCAAAACAAATATAACAATATCAAATGCATGAATGCTTGTCATGCCTTTAAAAATAGGAATATTTCAACATGCATCTTTTTTTCTTTGACAAACTTCCTGATGAAGTGAAAATTAGCATAATAGCTGCGTAACTAAACTCTGAATACATGCACATTGTAAGCTATGCAATAAATTCCTTGAAACATGAAATAAAAGAAAATATTTTTCTCCAACACATTTACATGACTTCATATTTAAAAGCAAACATAGCAACATAGTAACAATTATAACTGTGCTGCTAAGTATTGAACCATGTATCAGACATATGTATGAGCCATGTATTATAATGCACAAACATCCAATATGTGATACAATATTTGATAATGTACATTTATTTTGAAACATACAGTATTCCTGACCTTTTATAATATACACTATATTGCCAAAAGTATTCACTCACACAAATTGAATTGAAAAGGTGTTCCAATCACTTCCATGGCCACAGGTGTATAAAACCAAGCCCCTAGGCCTGCAGACTGCTTCTACAGACATTAGTGAAAGAATGGGTCTCTCTCAGGAGCTCAGGGAATTCCAGCATGGTACCGTGATCAGACGCCACCTGTGCAACAAGTCCAATTGTGAAATTTCCTCACTACTAAATATTCCACAGTCAACTGTCAGTGGTATTATAATAAAGTGGAAGCGATTGGGAACAACAGCAACTCAGCCACGTAAAATGACAGACGGAGTCAGCAGATGCTGAGGGGCATAGTGCACAGAGGTTGCCAACTTTCTGCAGAGTCAATCGCTACAGAACCCCTCTGAATTTCATGTGGCCTTTCGATTAGCTCAAGAACAGTGTAGAGAGCTTCATGGAATGGGTTTCCATGGCCGAGCAGCTGCATCCAAGCCTTATATCACCAAGCTCAATGCAAAGTGTCGAATGCAGAGGTGTAACGTGCCTCCACTGGACTTGAGAGCAGTGGAGACTTGTTCTCTGGAGTTGCTAATCACGCTTCTCCGTCTGGCAATCCGATGGATGAGTCTGGGTTTGGCGGTTGCCAGGAGAACGGTACTTGTCTGCCTGCATTGTGCCAAGTGTAAAGTTTGGTGGAGGGGGGATTATGGTGTGGGGCTGTTTTTCGGGAGTTGGGCTTGGCCCCTTCAGGTGAAAGGAACACTTAATGCTTTAGCAGACCAAAAGATTTTGGACAATTCCATGCTCCCAACTTTGTGAGAACAGTTTGGGGACGGTCCCTTCCTGTTCCAACATGACTGCGCACCAGTGCACAAAGCAAGGTCCATAAAGACATGGATTTCATGTGTGTGTGTGAGAAGCCAGACGAGCGAATACTTTTGGCAATATAGTGTATGTATATATGTGGCCTTTTATCAGATTTCTGTATGGGGCATGTCATACTTCTTCAGGATGTGCAATAGATTTCCCACTGAACTGTAAAATATGCTACCAAAAGCAGGAAGCACAATGTTGGGTTTGATGATTGACCACTATGAATAGGAATGGGTTCTGGTGGTTTCTTTAGTGGTTTAAATTGAGATTAACCATTAACACTAATTACTAGTGTTACATCATTGCCTGAGCTATATTGTGTGAAGTGCATGCTTGACTAAATGCAACAGACATAATTCTGCAACTCCTATCGAGACCTTTCTTTAACTAAAGATCAAGAGTAAACAAAATATTACAGCAAAGCAAAGTCTTGCTGTTTGCTTGGTGTAATTTGTGTTTAAATGAACTGAAAAGAGATTAGATTTCAGATTCACCACTCTGCACTCTCAGTAAAATGGTATGACAGTGTCACTGGGGCAGTAACCCCCTTATCACTGGGGTGGGACCCAAGGGTACATCTCAGTACCTTTAGTCAGGGATCATAACTGTACCATAATCCACTGAAATTATATTATATAATCTCATCTCCAGGTTTTTATTTATTTATTTGATTTTTAAAACATTCCGTTACAAAAAGGTAGGAATACGAACTTTTCACCTGGAAAAACGTATTTAAGGTTCACAATCAGACCTTAAAACAACTGTAGCTCAGACGTTACAATGGAAATCGACTTGTCAGATATATCCATTCATTTTCTAAGCCGCTTCTCCGTCAGGCTCGTGGGGGGGTGCTGGAGCCTATCCCAGCGGTCATCGGGCAGAAGGCAGGATACAGGATTGTCAGATATAATCAAATAAAATCAAAACATTTATTCAATAAATAAATAGAACAAATAAAATGGTTAAAAATAACCACGGTTGTGGTGGTGAGTGCTTACACAGCACCAAAAGGGCCCAGGTTTAGTGGACTCATCAGGGGCAGCCGTGGGCTGGAGGTTAATGAACCAGCCCTGTGACTGGAAGGTCACTGGTTCAATCTCCTGAGCCCACAGTACATGACTGAAGTACCCTTGAGCAAGACCCCTAACCCCCAACTGCTCCCTGAACAATGGGCTGCCCATTGCTCTGGGCAAGTGTGCTCACTGCCCCCTAGTATGTGTGTATTCACTAGTGTGTATGTGGTGTTTCACTGCACGGATTGGTTAGCTAGATGACTGAGGGGAAATTTCCCCATTGTGGGACTAATAGGGGTCTCTCTAACTAATAAGGTAAGTAAAATTTTCTTACTTTTCTGTAATTCTGAACTGAGGGACCTCCAAAACAGGCTGAAATTACATTTTATGTCTTTTATTAAAAAGGGTTCATGGCTGGGTCAGTCTCACTGACAGGGCAGATAAGATCAAGCTTCTGTCACGTCCCACTACTGCCAGGTGTATCTGCCCAGGCTCTGGGTCACTTCAACCCAGATACTGATTAATTTGCAAGAAAAACAAAAGTTTGCTTGTGTTGGTTAGCAGGATAACTTTTTTCTGCTCCTCCTCCACTTCAGTACAAGACCAAGAGGAAAATGCTACAGCCGGAATGGTGTTCTTTTATGGCTCAGGAGACCTAATGGTGATTTTCCTAAAATTTCTTAGGAGACACAGCATTAGAACTGTGATATGAGATGAAGGAGAGATAAACACAAAGATGCATTATTAAGCATTACTACTTCAGAAAATCTGAGCACAATGAGTGACGTTACTGAGATCTCTGCTAAACCTCAAGAGGAGACGTGTGAGATTACTGGGTTTTTTTCCTCAGCAGAAACATCTGAGCAGCAGCAGAAGAATAAAACATTGAGCTCATTGTTTTCTAGAAGAAATGACAGTAATATCTCTTTTTTATTTATATTGTAGGGAAAGCAGACCTTGGCGTGCAGCAGGAAAGTTGCAGATATGAAAGGTTTGTAACTGCTTTTGTATCTAACTGTAACTTTTCCAGTAACATCCCGTAATCAACACTAGATAAGAAGTTTTATTCAATGGAGTTAACAGTTATACTTTAATGTTGACTTAAGATGGAAGCAATAGCTGTCAGCTACACTATATTGCCAAAAGTATTTGCTCGTCTGCCTTCACACGCATATGAACTTTAGTGACATCCCATTCCTAAACCGTAGGGTTTAATATGATGTCAGCCCATCCTTTGCAGCTATAACAGCTTCAACTCTTCTGGGAAGGCTTTCCACAAGGGTTAGGAATGTGTTTATGGGAATTTTTGACCATTCTTCCAGAAGCACATTTGTGAGGTCAGACACTGATGTTGGACGAGAAGGCCTGGCTCACAGTCTCCTCTCTAATTCATCTCAAAGGTGTTCTATCGGGTTGAGGTCGGGACTCTGTGCAGTCAAGTTCTTTCACACCAAACTTGCTCATCCATGTCTTTATGGACCTTGCTTGCTTTGCTCTGGTGCTGACTTTTGAATGTACACTGATAAGTAGGATGGTTCCTCTTCTCTTTAACCCAGAAGGCCTCCATGATTTCCAAAAAAAGAATTTCAAATTATGTCCTCAGTCCATGTTAATTGAGCTCGGGCCCAGAGAAGGTGGTGGCGTTTCTGGATCCTATTCAAATATGGTTTCTTCTGGGCATCACAGAGTTTTAACTTTCACAGACAGTGGTTTTAGGAAGTATTCCTGAGTTCTTGTGTTTGTTTTTAATGCCATCTGAGGGCCTCAATATCACATCCAGCCAATATTGTCTTTGGCATATAGAGATTTCTCTGGATTTTCTTTTTATTATATTATGCACTGTAGATGATGAAATCCCACTGGTTCTTTGTTATTTAAGGTTAAGAAACATTAGTCTTGAACCGTTACACTATTGCCCGTGCAATCTTTCACAGAATGGTGAACCTCTCCTCTTCTTTACTTCTGAAAGACAGCCTCCCTGAGATGCTCTTTTTTATAGCCAATCATGTTACCAACCTGTTGCTAATTAACCTAATTAGTTGAGATATTCCAAGTGTATTTTAACACTACACAACATTACTATTATGTGCCAGAAGGAGTCAAACACTTGCAGTTAAAAGGCCCAGATGAGGCTTTATTGATGAAGACAATATCCAAGTACGTAGTCACAAAACAAGCGTGGGTCAGATCCACAAAGTACAACCAATACACAAAGACAAACATAAGACTAGGCAACCAATCCAAAAAGGGGCAGGCAAAGGCAGAGTAGATAAGACAGACAAAAAGGTCAAAAACAGTGGTCAAACGATCCAAGGGTGAAGGCAAAAAGCAGAGTCAAAAAACAGGAAACAACGGTCATGAACAGGAGTCTCACAGGCAATATAACGCTCAGTAGATCATTGATGATTCAATACCTCACAACTAGCCTACTCTAAAGCCCAGGCTTATAAACCTAACTAATAAGGTCATATCACACAGGTGCATAGAATCAGTACTCCGGTGAGCGAGAGCACTGATTGGTGTGTGAAGGGAGATCAGGACTCATGTGAGGATTCTGGGAGATAGAGTCCGAGTGTGATTCAGAGTAGGAGGGAAGGTCCTGTGTCATGTGATCTCCCAGAGGATTCTGGGCGATAGAGTCTATATGTGGTTTATAGCCTGATGGATATGTGACAAATACTAGTCTTTTGTGTACGTTTTTCAAAAAACAATAAGGTTTCACAGTTTCAGTATTTGATATATTTTCAATTTTATATAGGGTTTAAATGATTTGCATATCATTGCATTCTGCTTTTATTTACATTTTTTCACAGCATTCTGACTTTTTTAGAAACAAGGTTGTACAAAGAAAACATAGATAAGAAATTTTAAATGACAATATTTTAAATGTCTTCATTAACTGTGTGTGAACTTCATCACAAGGCCAAAACTGAGTGCTCCACGAGTGTCTTTTCTACTCATCCACTGGGTTTGTTAGAAGCCTTGTTACGTCTTGTGGTTACTTTCTCTTCACCAAAGCCCAGTAAATAGCTCAGACCTGTCTTATGGAAACCAAACAAAAACTTGCAGGATATCCTTCTGCTCTTACCTGTCTGCTTTGGGAGTGGAACTTTGTGAGCCAGGCACTGTTGGAGGAACACAGTGACCACTTCTTTGCCCATTTGTTGCACTCAGCTCACACAGTCTGGGATATTTAAAGGGAGTAAAGGCCTGTTTCTCTGTTTAGGCCCTGGCACGGACAGCAGGGACACTGTGAGTAAATGTTTAAGGCTCCTGAATATGTTATGGGCCCAAGATCTTTTAGAAATAACAAAGGTCATGAGACTTCCACTGTTTCTTTTTCTTGTCAGTGCAGTATAATGAAAGGTTGGTGTCTGTCTATAGCCACAGTGTGAAGATAACACAGTATCCTGTTACAGGGGAGTGTGTGTTGAGATTTGGCGAAGGCACAATGGTGAGGCTTCCTTGAATGATGCAAACACGGCTTGATATTGCTACTGAACCGCTTGAAGAGAGTCAGCTGGTTGGAGACACGCAGTGTCAAATGACTCTGTGACTCCAATGACACTTATGCTGTGATTATCAAAGTGTTTGAGCACTTACAATGTGCGTATTTGCAGGGCCTGACTGTGTGATCCTTGTGGTGCACTAGAGTTGGTTTTGGAGTCTGATTCAGACAGTAAGTAAGGTTATTTTAGTTCAGACTATATGTATGATGTATGTCTGGATTTGGGCAAAATGAAATTTTCATGTCACATAAAATTTGATATATACCACATAAAATTTCCTTAAGGGCATCTGGACCACTGTGCGCAGTTTCAGTTTCATGTCAGCATTCTATCCTGTAAAAAAAAACCCTGTGCTAAATTAACACCTACACTGACCATTGGAGACCAGTCTAACTACACACTGCACACTGGAGACCAGAGCAGATGCTAATTTAACGCTGGTGATTTCACTGTGTGGGAATGCATGGCCTGTGAGCCTGCATGCCTTTCCTTCACCATATTCCTGCACCAAACCGAGGTCAGCCTGGTTTTATAGTTGTATGCGAAAGTTTGGGCACCCCTGGTCAAATCATGCAATGTTGAAAAACATGAACATCACCTCTGAATGGAACTTAAATATGACGCATTTCCACAAATATTCGTTCAAAATTATTGTATTATCGAATTTAAGATTTTGGGGTTAAAAAAAGCCAAAAATGTGGTTTTTGCATAAGTTTTTGCGCCCCTTCCAGTTTAGTAGTGCAGTGCTTAGTAACATACAAATGTTTCTCATTGCCAGCTAGCTAGTCCTTCTTTTCTTTGTGTAGGATTCCCTATTTTCTTCTAATTCAGAAATTATTTTCAGGCCTTCTTTCATGCACGTCATGTTTGCGACCCTATAACCGAGGTGACTAATAAGCAGACCATGGTCCGAGTCCGGACCCAGACACTGTCCTATGGAGACCTGGACCTATAACTGATAAAATATGGAAAATCATTTCATTTCAACGGGGTGGTCCTATTTAAATCAGCATAAGATTTCTAGTCAATATGGTGCTCTCCACTGGTGTCCCACAAGGCTCGGTGCTGGGTCCTCTTCTCTTTTCTCTTTACACTAGCACTCTTCTGATGTAATATCTTCTCATGGCTTCTCTTATCACTGTTATGCTGATGATACTCAACTAATGTTTTCTTTTTCACCCTCTGACACACAGGTTTCCAGTTGCATCTCAGCATGTCTGTCTGACATGTCTGTCTGTCTACATGGATGGCAGCTTACTACTTGAAGCTCAATCCTAGCAAGACTGAGCTGATATTTATCTCTACAACTACAGGTCCTCATCATGATCTTGCCATCTCATTTGAGAACTCTCTGATTGTTCCGTCTGTAGAGGCAAGAAGTCTTGGTGTGACTCTGGATGGCCAGTTATCGTTCTCAACTCACATTGCGAACCTAATTCGGTCATGCAGATATCTCCTGTACAACATCTGTAGGATCCGACCCTTCCTCACCCGAGAAGCCGCCCAGGTGCTAGTGCAGTCTCTTGTCATCTCAAGACTTAACTACTGCAACTCGCTCTTGGCTGGTCTTCCCACGCAGGCCATCAAGCCTCTGTAATTCATCCAGAATGCGGCAACACAGCTCGTCTTCAATCTCCCCAAGTTCAGCCATGTCACCCCACTGCTGCGCTCCCTTCACTGGCTTGCTGTAGCTGCATGCATCAGATTTAAAACCCTATGCTTGCCTACAAAGTCAAAAATGGACCAGCCCCTCCCTGCTTGATGGCAACGGTGAAATCTCGAACTGTACCACGAGCCCTTCGAGCTTTGTGTACAGCTCAGCATGACCCGCCATCCTTCAAGGCGTGTGGAAGACAAGTGTTGAGAATGTTCTCTGTACTGGCACCCAGGTGGTGGAATGGACTCCCACTGGCTGTCCGAACAGCAGAGTCTCTTGCTGTCTTCAAACGCTGACTGAAGACCGTCTCTTTACACAGCACTTAAATGAGCACTGAATTAAGTTTTGATTGCAATAGATTGTGCTGCACTTATATATTATATGTTATTGTATTGCGCTGTGTATTGTAGTTTACTGTATTATATTGTGTGACTCACAGACCAATCGCACACGTTATAAATATCAGACGTGATAATACTCAGACAATCAGATCTGTGCATTACGATGAGCACTGAGACCCCAGTGAGTGACACACACAGAGGGGGGGGTGAGGCGAGAAACAGTAGTTGGAGAAGAAAGTGAGTCAGAGGGAAGTTATTTCACATGTCGTGATCTAAAAAGAGAAAACTGACACTTTATTTGATTTGACATTCAGTTGTTGACTACATAAGATGGGGATACAACTACTGGACTACTCTAGTTTACAGTGTATGGCACTGAATTATAATGTAAGTTAGACAATATGATGTTCTGGACCTTTTTCTTTAACTGGACCTTATTGAATTTTAATTAAAGACCCCTGCCCTATAATATAAAAGTCATGGGATGTTAAAGGCTATTTCAACGCAACATCAAAATCTTTCATTTCTTGAAAGAGTTTAAAGTTGATTTTCATGTATGCTTTGGATCATTGTCTTATCGTGTTATTCAGCTTCTTCTTCTTCAGTTTCCTCACTGACTGGGGGATATTAGCCACAAGGATTTGTTGATATTTAGTAGGATCATTTCTTTCTTCTATTCCCTCAACATTCCCCATGCTTCCCTGCTTAACAGTTGGCAAGGTGTGCTTTATTGTAATGACTCTCCAAACATACATTTTATGATTATAGCCAAAGAGATACATTTCAAAAAAGTGACTTGTTTTTCCTCAGACCACAGCACTTGAGTTCATAATGCCTCTGGTTTATCTAAGTATTGTGTTGCATATTTTAGATATTGACTTTTCTGATGAGATCACAGTTAAGGTTAACATCTGACCCCTCCATGTAGAAGATATTTGTCAAACAACACTGCACAGGTTACATCATTTATTATACTCTTGAATCATCTATACCTGACTTTATACGTTGATCCATGTAGATATAGATTTTAAAAAAACATGTACTTTAACCAAGAGTTCTCAAACTTTCATATAAATATAACTGTATGCAACATTGTGAAAAAAAAAGAACAGTAAAATTATTCTATATTATCAATATCTTTATGATCCACTTTTGCCTTGATGCAGGTTTATATTGTTTGAAGTAGCTTCATGACAAGCCAACTGGAATGCACAGCTGATAGTGTTGAGGAAGTTCCTACATATCGTTGCTATCTAAAGAAAATGTGTATCTCCACAATAATACATTTACAAAAGGCAAAGGCTTTTTAAACATTGTTCAGTTTCAGTGCAAGTTAGTGGAAATAGGTTTTATTCCAAATAATTTTGTCAGCTGCTCAAAACTACTTGCCACAGAGGCAATTTAGGTTTTTTCTTTTGAATGAATAAATTCAGCTTCACTGTTTAGATCAGATCTTTAACAGTATGAGAGAGATATTTATTTATTTAGTCAATTCATTCAATATCCTTTTGACTGGTTCTGTTTTGCATCCCTGTCATAAAATATCACCGTTTTTGTTGTTTTTCATCATTTTTACCCAATTGAAACATTCCAGCTGCCAACCTCACCATCTTTGTAGCTGCCATTTACACTGAGGATAAATTTCATGATAAATTGGACCAGTGGAAACCAAGATCTTGTTATATTAACTTAGCGCTGTTGTCGGAAGAAAACCTCATATCTCCAAAATAGTAACTTTACAGGAGAAGGAAAAAGCTTACTTTATTTTCACTGTAAGTCAATGGAACCAGATTTTTTTCCAGGTCATTTTGGGTCGTTTATTTTTGTTCATTCATCATATTTACACAAAAAGTAAAAGTCAACATGCATTTTCAAATGATGTCAAAAACTGGAAAATAGCGATATATTAACTCATATTAGCAATAAAAGTTAAGAATGTTTTTGTCTTCCCCTGTAAAGTCCCTGTTTGAAGACACAAGATTTTGGTTCAGCAGTGATTTTATGGAGATCAGGACGTTTGGCGATTTTGTAACTTTACTATAATGAAAGGCTCATTTCTATCTGTAGCCAATGAGAGAAAGTGGATAGCATGTCACCTCACCATCACAGTCAGTCAGGCGATAGACACCACCAGATCCCTCCCCCCACCCCACAGCTCTGCTTTGCTTTTTCTGGAGTGGCAGTGGAAAGTCGCGTGACCGTGTGACTGCTGGTAGTCACTTATTAATACTCACTGAAAACCACCTCAGATGCCCACCACCACCAGCCCCCCTCCTTCCCTTTTCTGCACGCACATATGTGTTGAAATGGCCTGCTCTGCTGTCTGCTAATGTTTTTGTCTGGTTTAATGACTAACTTAAGTCTGACGTCCAGACATCCGCTTTCACTGTATTTCTTCATGTTACTGAGAAGCCGCTGTAATTTGGTTTGTTGTGTGAATATAGGGGGAGCAATACAGGTGACTGTCACCACTGCGTCCTACAGATTCACTCTGAAAGGTCACTTGGTATGTTGTGGAAAGCTGAGGCTTATTTTCCATAAAATGACCCATCACTCAGCTGCTTTTCAAATGTTTCCGCCATCCGTCATCAAATCATTACTTACATTACTTTGCAAATCCTGTTTTACATGGAATGGTAATACAGTCATGGCAAACAAATGTCCTTGTTTTTGTCGGTTAATATTCATTAAGTGCATATTTCTACTTCAAATTTACACAGATAATGTCTTCTGACTTTGTACTTATAAGAACGTATAAAGTATTTGTTCATAAGCATAAACATAAAAAGACGTTTAAACAATGTCACTGACTGAGGAAGAATGTTGGAGATGGAGCTGCCAGGTAGAAGGAGAAGAGGTAGACCTCAGAGAAGGTTTATGGATGTAGTGAAGGTGGACATGGAGATGGTTGGTGTAAAAGTAGAGGAGGCAGTGGATAGGGCAAGATGGAGGCAGATGATCCGCTGTGGCGACCCCTAAAGGGAGCAGCCGAAAGAAGAAGAAGACTGACTGAGGAAGAAAGTTTTCAGACACCACAATTTATAACATTAGTTTAACACTTTCTTGCAAAGCTGTTGTTGGCAATTACAGTTTAGAGATGTCTAAAATAAGAAGTAATTTGTTTCTTGCAGCATTGTGGCTCAAATTTGGCCCATCCCTCTTATCAAACTGGGTCCCTCTGACTCACAATTTCAAAGTCCTTCATACATTTTTAATCACATCCAAGTCAGACTAGGCCATGCAAGCAACCTTTACCTTCATTTTTTTTGTCTTGTTTAAAAACGTCAGTTTTTCCATAGTTGTTGACATAGCTGTAATACTGTTTGCAGAGAAGTTGCCCCACATCATGATGCTCCCACCTCCACGCTTCACTGTGGGGATGGTGTGATCATATGGTGTAATCACATGCAACCCTTCTTCCTCAAACATGATGAACTGAATTATTAACCAAAGAGATCTATTTTTATATCTCTCATCTGACCTGAGTAAATTGTTCCAAAAGAGGTCACGTTATGTTGTTTAGCACTGGACTTTAATGGGGGGTGTAGGAAAGAAGATGATTGTGGTGAGTTCATGGCTTATCATTCTCTGTGTAACTGGTGTTCGTGCTGCTTTCGAGTTGTCCTGCAGCTCTTTTGACTTTTACCTTCCTTATCATTAGTGTTCGGAGAAATCTTGAATGCTGCCCCTGCACTTCCATGAATTTTCCACTTGCAATTATTGATCCAATTGTACTGACAAGGATGCTTAAAGTCAAGGGTTAGGGTTAGGGTTAATTAATATGTAGAACAACTTGGACAAATACAAATAAGAGAATATTTGTTTGCAAAAATATATAAACAAATAAATGTTAAACACACAGACACATACTTATATACTCACACACACACACACACACACACACACACACACACACACACACACACACACACATATATATTTATATATATATATATATATATATATATATATATATATATATATATATATATATATATACACACACATAGTATCTCGCAAAAGTGAGTACACCCCTCACATTTCTGCAAATATTTTATTATATCTTTTCATGGGACGACACTATAGAAATGAAACTTGGATATAACTTAAAGTAGTCAGTGTACAGCTTGTATAGCAGTATAGATTTACTGTCCTCTGACAATAATTCAACACACAGGCATTAATGTCTAAATATCTGGCAACACAAGTGAGTATGCCTCACAATGAACATAAAATTGTGCTGAAAGTCTCAATATTTTGTGTGACCACCATTATTATCTAGCACTGCCTGAACCCTCTTGGGCATGGATTTCACCAGAGCTGCACAGGTTGCTACTGGAATCCTTTTCCACTCCTCCTTGATGACATCACAGAGCTGGTGGCTGTTAGACACCTTGTGCTCCTCCTCCTTCTGCTTGAGGATGCAACACAGGTGCTCAGTTGGGTTTAGGTTTGGAGACATACTTGGCCAGTCCATCACCTTTACCTTCAGCAAGGCAGTTGTCATCTTAGAGGTGTGTCTGTGGTCATTATCATGTTGGAAAACTGCCATGCAGCGCAGTTTCCGAAGGAAGAGGGTCATGCTCTGCTACAGAATGTCACAGTACATGTTGGAATTCATGTTTCCCTCAATTGTTGCCACTACCATGCTTGACTGTAGGCAAGAGAGAGTTCTCTTGGTACACCTCACCAGGGCACCACCACACACGATGGACACCATCTGAGCCAAACAAGTTTATCCTGGTCTCATCAGACCACAGGACATGGTTCCATAATCCATCTTCTTGGACTGCTTGTCTTCAGCAAACTGCGGGCTTTCTTGTGCATCAGCTTCAGAAGAGGTTTCCTTCTGGGACGATGGCTGTGCAGATCGAGTTGATGCATTGTGCGGTGTATGGTCTGCACTGTATAGCACTGACAGGCTGACCTCCCACTTCTTCAACCTCTGCAGCAATGCTGGCAGCACTTATGCATCTATTTTGTGAAGCCAACCTCTTAATATGACGCTGAACACGTGGACTCAACTTCTTTGGTTGACCCTGGTGAGGCCTGTTCTGAGTGGAACCTGTCCTGGAAAACCGCTGTATGCCTATGCTATAGCTCCGTTTCAGGGTCTTAGCCATGTTCTTATAGCCTAGGCCATTATTGTGGAGAGCAGCAATTCTATTTCTCATATCCTCAGAGAATTCTTTGCCATGAAGTGCCATGTTGAATATCCAGTGGCCAGTATGAGCGAGTTGTACCCAAAACACCAAATTTAACAGCCCTGCTCACACCTGGAACCTGCTCCCATTCACACCTGGAACCTTGTAACTCTAACGAGTCCCTTTACACCAGGGAGGGACAACAACACAATTGGGCACAATCTGGGCATCACTATGAGCTGGACTCACTTGCGCTGCTAGATATTTAGACATTAATGGCTGTATGTTGAGTTATTTTCAGAGTAAATCTGCATTGCTATACAAGCTGTACTCTGACTACTTTGTTATATCCAAGTTTCATTTCTACAGTGTCGTCCCATAAAAAGATATAAAATATTTGCAGAAATGTGAGGGGTGTGCTCACTTTTGTGAGAGACTATATATATATATATATATATATATATATATATATATATATATATACATATATATGAAAAACCCTACTTTACTGTTAATGCAAGTCAATGGAACCAGACTCCCAACTCCTTTTGGTCCAATCTTCATGAAACAGGCATTTTCAAATTATCAGTCAAAAACTGAAAACCTGATATGAGGTTTTGCTCCAACTGTAGCAATACACACACACACACACACACACACTATATGGCCAAAAGTTTGTGGACACCTGCTCATCTAATGTTTCTTCCAAAGAGTATTAAAAGGAGTTTGTTCCCCCTTTGCTGGAGTAACAGGCTCATCTTCTGAGAATGCTTTACACCAAATGTTAGAATACTGCAATGAGACAAAGCATTAATTGAGGTCAGGTACTGACGCGGGACCATTCGTTCTGGACAATTCACATCCCCTTCAACTCATCCTAAAGGAACTAGATGGAGCTCCATCAATGTAGTTCCACTGCCAGTTCCAATACTGTATTGGGCTTTGTGACCTTAAGCTCATGTGTGGCTGTTCCAGAACATCCCATTCTATGGTTTTTTATGGAACTGTGTTTGTGTGTGTGTGTGTGTGTGGACTCACTATATATATATATATATATATATATATATATATATATATATGTATGTCAAATAACAAAAGCAGAGTGTACTTCTTTCCTCTCACTGGATGCTTATTAAAGTATTTGAGTTCATGTTTTTAAAGTCAGTAGTTTAGTGTTTAAGCAGGCTCAGTAACATACTGTTTAGGAGGAAGTGTTATCTGTCTGCATAAACTAAACTGCAGTGTAAGTCACTCATTTTCAAAATCCACTCACAGAGACTCAAAGTCACGACAAATTCACTTAAATGAGAGGGAGACGTTGCATGTCATCTTACTACAACGCAGTGCTTTATTTCACATAGAAAGAAGAACATTATGAAGTAGAACACACTGTAACTAAATGGAGGGCTTTCTTCAAGAATACTCTGCTTTCCTACCCGGCAGGCCACTCCGCGGAAATTGCAGGTGATAAATAAAGTCTTTGGTAACATACAAATACATAAATACAGGACTTGTGTATATATATATATATAAATAGGATAACTAATAATATTCACAGAAGTGTACAGGTACATAATAGTGACTCCTTTCAGCATGTTTTTCTTAATTTAGTTCACTAACATCCTTTATAATACATTCATACAGAGACTTGTTACACTTACTTAACACAGCACTCAAGTTTCATAGATCATAATTTAGTTACATCATCTGAGTTTCAAGTTAACACATAAAAGGAGATTCCTGCTATAAAGTGCTTCGTGTTGTGGTTAAAACACCAACTGACCTTTAGTAATACGGCGAAATGTTAGTCTGGAGTGTGGTCTTGGCCCACGTGGCTGCAGAATCTATGCATTAGCTCGCTCAAAAGTCTCTAGTGGAAATCATTCATAACCTTCAAAAGTCCCTCACAGGTCCCTCACAAGGCTAAGGTCCGAGGAACCTAGGCGTCAACAACAGCAGTGAGAAACTGAAGCAATGTGTTTCTCCTACTGATCAAGGATGGAGGCTTTAGTGAAGGGCAAAGGTCCCACAAATAAGCCGCTGTGAGAGGCGGGCCCCGTTTTCACACAAACACAGACGTACACAGGGAATGATCAGGGTCAGGCAGTGACGCAGCGATTACGCTAAAACCCCATTTCAACACGAATTTTACAGCAAGTTGTCCAAAATAAATAAATAGGTACATAAACACAATAACAACACGGAAAAAAAAGAAGAACAAAAAAAAAAAACAGAGCTGTGGTCGGAGCGCGCAGGACGGATCAGAGCCCGGTCTGTAGCGGTGCTTGTGCACACTTGCGCTAAGCTCTTTAAAAAGTACAGAGATTCACCAGGTTCTCAGCATTTTAAAAGCATTTTAATGATCAGTCACGAGACATGGATAGTAATGATTACAGCAGAGGAAACGGTGTTTGTTTTTTCAGATCAGCCCTTAAGCACACAAGCAGGAATACAGCTACAGCAAGCCCTTAGGATCATCACAGAACTAGGAAAGTAGGAAAAATGTCGCCCCTTCCAAGATACACCACCATGTCAGGCAGCAGTGATTGTTAATTTAAAAAAAAAAAAAAAAAAGTCAATTACAGTTTGATACAAATCAAGCAAATTAAATAAGTCTCAAGTATTGTCAGGTTTTGGTAAATTCTCTGCCTTTTGGAATGATTACGAAAGGTGTGATAGAATAAAGGACTAAATTGGACTCACTATGTAACATGGGCGCAAATAATACTCATTAACTGCTTAAGACTAGGAGCTGTGAATGGGCTCTTTGATGCCGCAGTTGGATTTGGGATTATTCTGGCTATTACTTCCTTAAGGATTACACCTACGAAACACTTCATGTGCCTTTGAACATTCAGCTAAGTGTTTATTTAAACAAAGGCGAGCCATGGCATCAGCCTCTGGCTATTTTCAGGTCTGTTTTTTTACGCCCCAAAGGCACTGGCGGGGTATTTCTGGGGCCAGCACCCGCCCACGAATTCAGACACAATCATTACGAGAAAAGGGAATCCTTAAAATACACACCAAGCATTTACAGCGTTTGTGGGGCTTGTATGGCATGGCACCGTACTAACAAATTTGGCACGCTCTTCTCTGAAATTTTGGTAGAACTATAATTTTATATTCTTTAATTAGTGCAACAATAGAGGTCTTTAGAATTCGCTGAGCCTGCTCTCATTTTAAAACATCTTTCTGCATATAAAAGGGGGCCATGCATGGTAGTAAAGACTGAAGAGATTCTGTTTTACAGGACACTCTATTGTAATCTCAACTATTTAATGCCATGAACTATGTGATTTCTATGTTTTACGACTACATCATGCAGGGGATAATTTGCCATGTGTGCACGCGTGAGTGTTTCGTTAATTATCTGTTAGGAAATGTTTGGAAAGGCCTTGGTTTTGTTTACGAAGCTAACCCCAGCAGGATTCGAGTTATTCTAGTGGGAAAGAACAGAAGGGATTATAATCTACTCATTAAGCAGCCCTCACAGTTTTATGGATGTATTACTGGACAGGCCTTGACCCTTTACCCACTATTTACCTAAAGAAATAATGGTCACAAACGATGATGCATTACCTAAAACAAAAACCTTTATGTAAACTTTCACTACTGAGTTTGGCTGTTGTCTACTGGACATGTCCTCGTAAGTGGAACTGACCAAGCCTGAGAGTGCTGAATGTGTGAGGCTGATTGTGGGTCGCGAGGTCGCCTGCTGGTGGTCTTGAACTCAAATGCATCGGATCTGTCTCGTCTACTCGGCATGGCTATTATTCTCCCATGCTGTCATGGGGAGACCCCTGGCACTTAGGATGCAAGTTCGGAGGGAAGAGGTGAAGGGGTTCAGCGACAGACCAGTCTCTTGTGGAATGCACTGGCACCGATTTGACAGAAATCCCATCGCACTCCTGGATCAAATCCACATTAACGGCTTAGACAGTTTGATCACTGGTGTAGAAGTTAACAGCCTTAAGTGAGGCTGCTTTGTCTGTGCAGAGGGTGGGTAGTGCACACCAGAGATCACAGTCTGGAATGGCACTTGTGAGCAGAAGTCCAGGAAAGGTAAGACTTCTTTTCTCATATTAGAGTGATCAGAATGTCCAAAATGCTCAGCTGAGTGAAAAAACAATCCAAGAGCCAATGTAAGAGTGTTTTTTAAGGGCAGAGAACAGAAGAGTTCTAGCCATGTCAGTAACATAAGATCCTTCCTGACCAAAAAAGGCACCGTATATGCTCCAAAAAAGCAAAGGCACAAAGTAGGGGAAATAAGCAGTGCTGCAACAGTTTCTAACTTATAGACTAATAACCAAAAAAAGAGGCAGGATAGATGTGAATAACGCTGTTCTTGCTGGGGTTGCAGGTTAGGCCAGGGTCGGTCCAGAGCTCATCCGTAGCTATGTGGACTACGAGGGTTTACAGGAGAGGAGTCTTCACGTCCGGTTTGGCCCACCAGTTGGTAGAGGCGGTGACTGAGGTTCTGCACCTGGCAGGTGCCCAGGACACACCCTACACGCATCAGCTGGCCATGGCGTTGTGGATGGTGACCCCGTATGAAGGCATGGCGACGGCTTCTCAGGCCTGTCTGGTTAGGCCCCTCCCCTTTTTCAGTGGATGCACCTGCTACAGGCCTAGAGGTGTGGGGAACACGGAAAATGCTCATTGGATCCTCAAATGATGCAGGTGGTTTTCTAAACAGTAGGGCTCTCCACAGGGCGGTTCTATCCAAAGGTACAACCGGGTTGGCAGTAGCGTCAACAGATCCTGGATCAGATTCTGGGCTTCCTTCTCTTAGCTGAGAGAGCCTTGTCATTAAGTCCAACCTGTAGAGAACAGAAACAGAAACATTATGAATTTACCACCAGATCTAATTTCACAGACCAAATACTGTAGTGACACTGTTTAAGGCCAAGAGTATTTCATTGTTTGTTCCAAGAATAACAACTGGTAAAGTAGGTCATGTTTGAGTGTTATGCAAAAAATGATTGGTCCACTGCACGGTGAAAAAAGATGCTATCCACAAATATTTATACCGTGGCAATGGAATTATCCATCATTTCATAATGACTCCTGAATGTACTCTTCATTAAAAAAAAACTTCCAGGAACACACTCTAAAACTGGCCGATGTGTATTTGTGGCCAGCAGGAACTGAGCGTACAGCAAACACTTCAAATTTATACTGCCCTTCATGCAGTTGCCATCTGCTCTCTATTTAATGGTGACTCTGGATTTTCAGACATGGCCCCTGCAATTAGCTCACGGCCATTATAATGTTTGAACTGGGCCCTAGCTCAGGTCTCTGTCACATGCAAGGCTTGTGCTAAAAGATCAGCCATTTTATACCCAGTGGGCAAACAAGATCCCAACATCTGACAAAAAGGCACCTGGTAGTTATGCAATGCAACTGAGTACCAAATGAAAATCTCTTCTTTCCCAGATCTCTCAACAAGACAAAATTATTGTAATAGCTATATACACATGCGTGCTCTTTTTGATGGCTATGCCACTTTTAAAGCATAAAAAGGAAAGCAAAAAAAAGCAGAGCTAGTCTTAATAGAAGTTAATTTTCAACCTATGCCAGTTAACTCCCAAAGCTCTATTCAGAAGACACAGATATTCTTCACCAGCTGAGCATTGTATCTCAAGCACAAAGTTCATTTGGCTGATTTTCTCTTTTTCTTTGAGCTTGATCCAGAAGATCTCTGGTCTAAAGTTTAGAAGCTTAAGAAGAGCTAATCTCCTTCATCCCTCTTTGCCCTTTCACCTTTCCTAGAGCATCATCAACACTCATCAACGTTGGCCAAATCCCTAAATGTCTTCCTCCTAGACCACCTTGTGTAAAACAGATCCTTCAGCCCAGGTAGAATGGTGTTAAGATTACTGAAAAAGCCTTATCTTCACGCAGGATGTCCTTTGATCAGCTTTGAGCATCAAAGATCTTTGCTGATAACAAAGCCAGACTTGAGGAAAGCTGACGGAAAGAATTTGACTGGTTGGCATTCTGAGAACACAGGATGTGATTCCATGAACTGGACATGCCCCAAGAAGAGCGCAGTCATACCAACCATTTCACCTTGTCTGTGAGAAAATCTTAGCATGATGTGCCGTGTCTGCCCATGCCGCTCTGCCTTAGCCCTGTTCAAATTTGCTGGATTAACTTCAGTACGCTTTCAGTCTTCTTTAATAAGCATGTTTTTTGAGGCATAAAATTCTCTCAATTACCTCTTCCAGACCACAATGAAACTTGATCTGTGGTTCTGGTGGATTTCTGCTTTGTGTAAGGCATTCAGCAGAGCAAATTACCACCTGCATCAGGAAACCCAATCCATCTACAGTGTAATGGGAAACGTCCATCCAGAAACTTCATTTGCGAGTCTCTGAAAAGCCTACCCAGCACAACCAGGGAAACAGAGGGCCAAGGTTTTAGAGGGACAAAAACAGTCCTCTGCTGAATCATTGTGACCAGGTTCCATAACATGTTTGTTTGACATGCTACCTTTGTTTTGTTTGATCGCCCATTGTTAGGCACTTGGTTAGACACGAATCCCACTCTTTAGAAAAGATTATTAAATCTGCCATGATGGAACATGTACCCTGTAAATTGTCACTAATGGCTGCTGAACTCTGAAATAGTCTGGGGGTGGCAAGCAGCCAAGGAAATGTGTGATGTCTATAGGGTACAACAGCTCAAGAGAATTAGTAACTGGTGGAAAGTGGAAAAAGTAAGGGTATCTGGCATTTAATTAGCCCTTGCTCTCGGAGACCATTCTCTGAGCACCTACATCCATTTTAGCCACAATCTACAGCTCATGCACCCAGCTGTGCCTCTACTAGGACTGAAGCTAAGATATTTCTAATTGGATAAGTTGACACCTGGAAACTTTTCTAAAGAAACATTAACGTGTCTGTTATTTCAAGCCCACCAGCTGGGCTAGTAATACTGTATTTTACGGTCTTTGCCCAAAAATGTGACGGTGATTCATCAAGCTAATGTCCTTCTCCAATTACACTAGGATGTTTTCTCCCATATCCTTTACTGAGCATATAAAACTGCTTCAATTCTTTTGATAACAGCTTATCAGATTATGTTTAAAGGTAGCAAGTGGACAACAATTAGAATCAAAGACTCATACTTTCCACACGGTATTGTATGGACTGGTAAAGTTTTTTTTTTAAACTGCTGGTATTACACATCAACACTCTTGGAGAACTGTCCACTTCTGGGTTTCAGGTTAATAAGCAAGTCTAGACTTGGACATCCAACAGGGTGATTCAAAAATAACTCTAACAAGAAAGTTCTTCTGCCTCTCTCACAACTGCCCCTCCTACTAGGACCCAAGAGCCAGAATCAAGAGCCAGGCATGTGTTACCTTATTGCCCAGGGAGGGACAAGGTTTACAATGACCAGTTTAATCCAGCTAAATATGGCGAACCACACGCTCCCACTGGTAAACAGAGACCTTATTGTTTGGCTGGAGTAGGGAGAAGTGATTTACTGCAATTGTTAAGGTGCTAGGTAACCATACCTAAAGGAAAGGTTCTTGTTCCAAGAGGAACAAAAGAATAAGGAGACCTACATATGTCTACGCTGAACAGCTACACCTAAAAGTCATTCTGATTCACTTAGGTCCACAAACATTTGTTAGCAATATGCGTCAACACCATCAACATCTTATGTTTGTGGACAAACTCACTAGCCTAGAGTTCAATAACCACGAACACCAAAACAGGCCCCATTTTATAATATTTCCACAAAAAAACAAGTTATCGGCTCTCTCAAGATAGTTTATGGACAGCTGTTAGTGGAAAATGCCCTTCAAGTGTTACGTTTTGCTCAGAAACCAGGTTGGCTCCAAATCTGAGAACTCAGAGGCCCATTCTCCACCACTGATTCCAAGTGAAGCCTGGCCTCTTGCTATGTGGACCATGTTGAGACCTCTTGCCATGTTCTGTGCTGAACAGAAGCCTGTCCTCTGGGGATGGAGAGAGTGGAATGTAGGTCTTAGCCGCTAATCCACACTGGAATTCTGCCTGACTGCCGAATATTTTGTCTGCCCGCATGGCTCGGCCCTGGCTATAATGACCCTTACACCACTGCGAAATGTGTTCATGGTGTAAAACGGGGCCAGAGAGGACAAAATACAACTACTAACATCATCAAACTACTCACAGTGCCTCAAAAAAGCTTTGGAAAATTGAGGTTTCAACCCACTTCTGAGTGTCATGAACCTCCTTCAGTCAGTGAAAGCATCATTGCTCAATAAAAGCCAACAGAATGACTTGCTTAACTATGTTTGCTATGAATAGGAACCATGACTATGAATTCAACTCAACGCACACAGTAGCACTTTCATCCACACTTTCATCATATCTAATCCTACTGAACAAACACTGTGAAAAACATCACGGCTTAAGCTGTGCTGCCTCAAGATAAACAATACCCTTGACCTCTGGGCGAAGTAAATATTGGTTTTAGACACTGTTTGACGTTACTCTAGATGATACCAGCACAAGCAATTAGTTAATGGTATTAGGGTGCTGTTAGCAAACTCAAAAGCACATCTTTTCGGTCAGAACAGAGAAATATCGTTGACCGGGGTTACGTTACAGTGAACCGACTCATGTTAGACGAAGAGAGCAGACAGGCCGTTGGCCTCAGTCTTGAACCACATGAGGCAAATTTCAGCCATGGCAGACCGGCTATGACTTCAGACTAAGCTATACATACTCCTGGGGAGCGATCCAGGTTTCCTGCCGTTACCCTAAAATCCACTTTCAGCTTGTCGTTTGGCTTCAGCTTCCAAATTTTTTCTCACAAACAAAACCTCAATATGTTACGTAAGACATAAAACAGCAGGTCAGGCCAACATTTTCACAAAGTAACACTTTACGCTTAGCCGCTCTCTAGAATGATAGGTCTTTAAAATAGGTCTATACTATAACCTATATCCTTCAGACGGACCAAATGGTGGATTCAATCTGGGTCAGAAAACAAAGAAAATGGAGGGGAAAAATGGGGAAAGTGGAGCTACAGGAGCGAAACAGGTGGCAAGTTCTGAACTGCCTTTCTACCAAGTAACCCACAGGAAGATTCTGGGAATGCCACTTCCTCCAGACACACAGGACGTTCAGTCCTCTATTTGTGGAGAATTCCACTCATCAAACCACACAGTGCAGCTGAATCTGGCTGTTCATGCTGTCTGTTAGCAAAAAATAACTGGGCTCCATCTGAGCTTTATTATCTCAGTCTAACAAGGAGGCATAGATGTTAAAAGCCTTCTGACAGGTTGTTTCTGCCTCTTTTTTCACCTGCCACAGCACTCATTAACGCTGAATTAGGGTCGGAGAACAAAACTGCAACCATCCAGTTCAACCTCTTAGTTCTAATCTATACACTGTTAGAATTAAAGGTTCTGTTCCGGTACATTTTTCATTCTTCAAGGTACAAACAATGTAAAGGTTCCTTCAAAGGTACAACAGTGGTTTAAAGGTCTATTTGTGTACCTTAAATACGTTTTTCCAGGTGAAAAGTTCATATTTGTACCTTTTTCAATCAATCAATAAAATAAAAGCCTGGAGGTGAGACGGGGTGTGTGGAGTCAGTACAGCTTAGAAAATATAATTTCAGTGGATTATGTTACAGTTATGTTCCCTGACTAAAGCTACTGAGACGTTCCCTTGAGGGTACCACCCCAGTCATAAGAGGGGTACTGCCCCAGTGACAGTTTTTTCTGAGAGTGTATGGTACCCCGATTCAAGCCACTGTCTCAAAGTTGTGACAGCCACGAGTCATCTATGCTCGATGTGCCAATTCCTATAGTACAGTACTTATGACCGTATATAGCTTCTTACTGCTTATGCCTGCTCACAGGCAAAAGAAAGGATGTTGAGTCATCATAAGCCCATGCCAATCCACAAACATTCAGGACCTATGTAATTTGCTTGGGGCAGTTATAAAAGTAGTTGAGTCATCCTGAGAAGCATTATTTATTGTGAATATATATATACACACTGCTCAGGAGAGCAAGATTGTCTCTTTGTGAAAGATTAACTTGAAAGCAGAGCTGAATCCCAGGCACATGACCACAGTATCTGCCAGCCAGAAGGGGGCACACAGACACCGTATCATTTCTGCCAACACACTCCATTAAATCCATTTGGTTTCCGGAGACCACATCACTGGCGCACGCACAAAGCACATGCTGACATCCACGGACAGGCAAAGGTGAAACGTTGCTCCTAGCCTTTCTCCTGGCACCATTTCAATGACTGACTTTACTCCAATAGCCAGTACCTCATGTGGGATCGTGGGAAAAAGATTTGCATACATCAACGCAACAGTGGTATCGGAACTGAGAGAACTAGTTTGTCCACTTGAGTAGAGGAGAAAGGACACTTGATTAATTACATGCCAGGCACTGATATTTCACTAAAAGCCCACAATTGTCTCCTCACGTCAGCCGGTGCCCACCTTCAAAGTAAACTGTTTCCCATTAGCCTTGCCTTTTCCTCTTGCCTCTATCCATTAATACTCAAAACTCCAGCCGTGTCATGACCCGCGTACACCTTAACTGGCATTTCAAACAATTTATGATATTTATTTATTATTTTATAACTGGAAATATTCTACAAAGAGTTTGTGAGAGAAGCTTAGCCGCATAAAGACAAACGATAAAGTGATGACTAACGATGATGCTAGTTTATCTTCAGGCATTCTGGGTCAGCAGGTGACAGGGGACACAGAGAAACCTGTCAATTCCAGTTTCATCTGATGCTCACTAGCCTCTTCTTTCTCAGTGAGTAAATGAACAAGTTGGATAGTTCAATAAATCAATTTTAGTGGGATTAAAAAAAGGCTTTTAAATGGAAAAGTAAAACATATTGTCTCCTAGAAGTGCACTGAAATGTGCATGTTCTACATCTGGAATTTTCCAAGGTCAACTTCAACAAACAAACAAACAAACGCTTAATCAAACTGCCCAAGCGGAGTAAACAAACCAAGTTTATGTACTGAAATAAAACGCTGATGGTTTTGTATTTTTGGCATGGTTTCAAATGAGGCTCCCGCCTTTAGAAATGGTTCTCAGGGGCCTTTTAAGGCAAAGGTTCTGTATAGAGCCATGATCACTCAAAGAGCCCCCTGAAAGCATAAGCGGTTTCTTCGCAAGGTCCAGGTGTTCTCCATCATGAAAAACCAGTTCTATATGGTTCTTTAAAGAACCATTTTCAAAAAATGGTTCTAGATAGCACCAAAAAGAGTTCTCACTTCAGGCTTTAACAAAAAAAAAAAACCTTTTATCTTGGACCAAAACACACAGTTCCTCCACTGATCAGTGCACTTAAAGTGCACACGTTGTACTTTGGTACAATGCTGGTTTGGTACAAGGCACTTGCTCTATTTAGAACCATGCGTTCTACACTTTGTTTCTACGAAGGAAAACCAGTTCTATGTGGTTTTTGAAGCTTGTAACAACAGAAGAAGCCTTTTTTTGGTGCCTTATAGAAGCATTTTCAAAATAGTTCTATTTAGAACCACATTCAGCACATTCTCCACCAATCTGAGGACCAGTTCACCACGCAAAAATCATTTAAGCATGAAACGGCTTTAGATAGAGCTCATTTTCCCAAACGGAGCAATTCCCTTTACTGAACAACCTTTAAAGAACCATTTAAATGCACTAAGAGGTTCCACTGCGGTTCTACAGATTATTCGGCACTTA
Organism: Pygocentrus nattereri; assembly: GCF_015220715.1. Taxonomy (NCBI): domain Eukaryota; kingdom Metazoa; phylum Chordata; class Actinopteri; order Characiformes; family Serrasalmidae; genus Pygocentrus; species Pygocentrus nattereri. The sequence continues at coordinate 48,790,737 of NC_051211.1, forward strand.
AGAGACTTTAAGCGCTGATAAATGAGTCGTTTAGCTCATAATGAAGTTGGCTACTGTCAGTAATGCTGTACCCGCTGTCTGGTTGTTGTAAAAGCACGTGTACCTTCCGTCTGGCCGGTTTTTATCCGCTCTCCTCGCCGCTGACTGGTCTCAGCTGTGACCGGCGTAAGGGTTTGGAAGGAGAAGCGCGCGCGTTTCTACCGGCACGTCTCCCTCACCCCCACTGGCCTTCACTCCGTCCACTATCAGCGCTCCAGCTGACACTGCATAACCGCGCATTGCGCCTCACAGATACGGGATCCCACCAAACACCAACTTTCCAAAACTTTTAAAAACTTTTAAAAACTTTCCAAAACTTTTCTTTTCCAGGAGGTGTGAAGTTTGCCTGCGCCTCGCGCGCATTCGCGCGACCCCCAAACTCGCCCAAGGAGACAAAAGACGGGTCTGAGGTGGGATTCTTATCCGCCTGCATCTTGTTGGAATTTTGCCGTTCCACCTTAAATGGTGCAGCAGTTCCATTCTGGCGCCGAGGCTGGTGCAGTAACGCCAAGTGGTAACTGCTGCACCATTTAAGGTGGAACGGGAAAATTCCGACAAGAACCCGGCGAATGAGAAGCTGGCTTCGGCTCCCGTGGCATGAAAAGAAGCCAAAATAGCCAAATTAACCAAGTCCCACGACTTCTCGCCGTGCTGTCTCTCCAAAAACGCTGCAATGATCGCCAAGACGAAAAAACGAACCCCTTATAATCTGACTAAATCCTTAAGAAGTGCCGGCTCGCACTCCTCAAGCCTTTTCCCCGTCTCTCCTACATATAAACTCCTTAAACGTCTCGTTAGAAGAAGTGGTGATTGAATTCCTACCTGTCGCCCACAGGAAGCGCCTGGAGCTGTAGCGAGAACAGGCTGATGCAATAGAGAGTTAGCGGGAGAAGAAGCGCCTTCATGGTGGGCCAAGCTCCCTTACACACCCCCCGGGCAGCAGCGGGGCTGCACAAGCACCTGGACGACACACGCAGAAGAAAAGCTCCGAGTTGTAGCTGGAGTTTTGTCTGGAGGAGGACGGAGGACGGCCCCTCTGAGGGAGAGAAACAGGAGATTTAACTGGCATCACTTATGGGCAGATTTACTACTAATTTGACTGCATGGAGACATGGAGCTAAATTAGACTGAAAGGCATCAGACTTTACACAGAAAGGCATCAGCTGGACCTTTACACCCTTATTAGTTATGAAGTAGCAAACAGTTCCTATGGCAACCAACCCGTAATGTGATTAAATCAACAGAAGCACATTGGCTTTACATACCAAGGGAGAGTGTGTACACTAACCTTTGTCTCAGGTGAGCTCCTCCTGTGTGAAACAGAATAAAATAAAAATGTGCCTGGAGTCTGTTTTTTCCTTTTTTTGTTGTTTCTCCCCCCCACGGCCACAAACGTGCCAGTCCAAAGCAGTGCTGAAGTCTGGGGCAGCCTGACATTTGCGCCTTAAATACAGAGAGGGCGGGGCTTCTCAGCACTATTTCATGTCAAGGTGCATCAAGACCGCAGTCATTAGTGCTAGAATCTACTCTGGAGCCAAGTGGGAGGAGCTAGGACTTCACAGCAGGACACTGAGCCTCAGTTAGGATTCTTACAGAGTGCAAGACTAGGCTAGAGCTCTAGTCTGGAAGGCTAGGAGGTCTATTCAGGTGGACATAGGCAGGTGAATGGTGGGCTTGAGTTTAGATGACTGGTTTTATGTGCTTATTAAAGGGTAATAGGCCTTATTGTCTCACGCTCATGCTGTCTGAATGCTTTAAAGCTAGGTTTTATGGTTTGGCATGCCCTGCAATAGGCCCATACTCACAGATATCGCCACACTACACTGACTCCCCGCCTTTTCTGGCTGCTGTGAGGTCAACGCTTTGTAGAGGCCATGGCAGAATGGCTCAATGCGCACACAATTCTCCATGAGATCTAGTGAAATTCTCCAGAAACGGCCTACCCGTGCCATAGCCCTGCTTCTGCCTTTATCTCTAGCTTTAAGAGTGAGTGTTAGTGGAGGATAAGGATCCTAGTGGATGGTTTAGGTTCCCCAGAACTTAATAGAGGACAGGACCCGCCCCTGTTGAACACCAGTGGGTACAAAACTCATTCTAGCAGTGGGTGATATGGTGAAAGGAGATATATACATGATACACAATGCATATCACAATATTTGGATCCACTGACAAGCATTAGTAGTGCCACATTTCAAAAGCTCTGGGTGCAGTTATATTTTTTCAATGCTTCATTACAAAGAGAACGTAAATAGGCCTGTTTAACGGCGCCTGATTAATGGGGTTTAGGGTCTGTATGTAAAACCTTGAACATAAATAATGATGGAGTTTTTGAAAGGTGGCGCTGGTAGTGCTTGTCAGCGTGTCGTACTGAATGAAGGCATTTTCATGATACGCCATTCAAGCCATAATATTTTGACACATTGACAAGACACTAAACCCCATTAAACAGGCCTATTTATGTTCTCTTTGTAATGTTAATATCCTCAATATGGCCAGAAAAGCATGTCGCTGGTCTTAGAACCGAATCTTGTATCCCCATTTTTGTCGTTTTTTGTTTTTTTACTTAATTTAAAAGTGCCTATTTCCCTGTACATTGTATGTAAATTTCATGATGAATGCATCAAAAGAAACAGCCCAAAATTACTTGGAAAAAATTCTGGTTCTATTGACTTACATTAAAAGTAAACCAAGTTTTTTCCTTCTCCTGTAAAGTTACCATTTTGGAGATACGAGGTTTTCTTCTGACAGTAGTGATTTTGTTCGCCCACTTCTAATTCATTCTATGTGTTAGTGCTGTTACACACATGTTCTTCATTGAACAGACAGAAGAGCCAGATCCTTCTGTTTACTAAAAAGAAGTTATCGAAAGAATAATTCAGCAGTATTTCTATCAAAGAAAGTCATATGACGCACATCTGGGTCTCGTTCTTTAACCTCTTCAAATCCCAGGCTTATTACATACTAAGGCTTATTATTAAGCAATTACAGGGACTGGGATGCAAACCAGAAGAGCTATTCTTAGATCATAGAAGTGCATCTTTTTATAAGCTAAATGCTGTAAATGTAAATGTATAATTAAACTTTGGGCCCATCCCTGGCCATTAAAGTGATTAAACAGTCTCCTTATCAGCCGTGGAAGGGGGACAAGGAAATAATGTGTTTCTGTGAAAACAGAAAAGTCACTAACATGAAGTTATACCACTTTAATGACTTTGCAAAAGAGGACAAAACAATGACAGCTATTGTAATCCTTTTCCTCCTCATTACAGAGCAGAATTGGGAAGGTATGTGATACTCACGTTCACTAAACTGCCTACTGCATCCTTCTGTAGCTTGGACCTAACTAACTTTAAGTCACTGAGTGATAATAATAGGGTAAAACGAAGATCTCCATCAAATGCATATACCCTATGATGGGTTATAGTATATCTATGTTTAAAGGAACCACTCAATAGTGTTTTTTGTTCTGACATGGAGAAAAAATAGGCTGCTGTATGGTGTGGTCTCCGTGTGGAAATGACCAATATGTCAGATAACTGTAATGCGTGAGCCCTAAGAGCCGAGTAAGCTGTCTTAAATAAACAGTATTAGAGTGAATATTAAAGCACACCATTCTAAAATGAGATAAACCAGGAAAATCACGAGCAGGAACATGTGGCTTAGTAGTAAGTTTTCCTTGTTCCTTCAAGAAATAAAGATTCCAATAGCATGAAACGGCACAGTCACAGAGAGAGAGAGAGAGAGGGAGAGAGAACAAAAGAGAGAGAGAATAAAAGAGAGAGAGAGAGAGAGAGCAAAAGAGAGAGATAGAAAGAGAGAACGAAAGAGAGAGAGAGAGAGAGAATGAGAGAGAGAGAGAGAACAAGAGAAAGAGAGAGGGAGCAAAAGAGAGAGATAAAAAGAGACAACGAAAGAGAGAGAGAGAGAATGAGAGAGAGAGAGAACAAGAGAAAGAGAGAGAGAGCAAAAGAGAGAGGTAGAAAGAGACAACGAAAGAGAGAGAGAGAATGAGAGAGAGAGAGAGAGAGAGAGAGAGAACGAGAGAGAGAGAATGAGAGAGAGAGAGAGAGAGAGAGAGAGGGAGAGAGAGAGAATGAGAGAGAGAGAATGAGAGAGAGAGAGAGAGGGAGAGAGAGAATGAGAGAGAGAATAAAAAAGAGAGAGAGAGAACAAGAGAGAGAGAGCAAAAGAGAGAACGAAAGAGAGAGAGAATGAGAGAGAGAGAGAGAGAGAGAGAGAGAGATATTGATATTAAACACATCTTTATTACATCAATATTATTACAGCTTCATCAGTCGGTCCATCCAGATATATGAAGTTAAACCACAGTTAAAACTTGAAGACTAGGTGAGAATCATCATCAACTCAGCACAGTACATCACTCTGCCCCCCACACCTCAACCTGGTCTACCAGCCTATAATACTCATATTCCACTCTAATCCGCCGTGCCATCAGCCACTTTAACATCAGCTCAGGATTCACACAGCCAGCACCCGTGGCCTTATTCTTCCTCGTCTTCCATGCAGCTAATTTTGCCGTCCCTATAATATAATTTAAAAGACACACTTTCCTCTGCTTACTAGTCTTGTACTTCACCCCAGCAATGAAAATTCTATCAGAGAATTCCTCACTAAAAGTAGCAAAACAAACTGTTAAAAGCAGAAACAAACTACTCAGCTTATCACAGCACAAAAACAGATGCTCAATCGATTCATCCTGACCGCAAAATCTACACTGCCCCCCAACCGATGGATTCAGGTGGGCCACGTGTCTGTCTGTAGCTATCGCCCCATGAATAATCCTCCACTGTAGATCAGCTGAGTGCTTTTCTATAGGGAGTTTATACAGGGATCTCCACCTGTCCCTCAGGAGGAAGTCTGGCCCGAACAACTACAGCCACCTTGCCACTCTCTGATGCCTCAGATCAGTCTGGCACGTGACTTTGACACAGGCATGATACAGATATGATACAGAGCCTTCCTTGAGAGCGTTTGAAACTGTCCCAAGTCTGGAATGTGAAACAATGTTCCTGGTGGAAGTCTCTCCTCCCCTGCATCCACCTGAATTGCCAGTGTGACCTCCAAGCCAGGAGCAGAAAGCTGCTGTCTCTGTATCCCTCTTCTTGCCATCAGCTCTCTATAACACCCAGAAAAGGCTGATTTTACTTCTTCCAGCAGTCTAGCGACCACTGCTACTCCTTCATTTCATCAACAACTTTGCTGGTAGAATTGTCAGCTACACCTCTGAATGTGGTAAATCAGATGATGAACAAAGGCTGAAGGACCACAGTGGTAGCACGAGCTGCTTGAGGTTAACATACTGTGTGCACTGTGGTTTCTTATGGGACATGTAACACAATACAGCTTCACAATAAAAAACTGAAAGTATAATGTGAGATGGTGGTGTATTCCATGGCTACCATAACAATGGGGGCAAATGGGAGTCTGACATTTCAAATTACAACGTAGTGGAGCAATGCCTCATCACTTTTAGATTGATTGATTATTCAGACTGTTTATGAACCCTTGTGTGGTGTTGATGTGTTTGTTACTCAGTGGTCTGGTGGACCCACAGCATTATTATTTTTTCTAATCAATACAGCCGTAACAATTTATCTGGAAGTACTAGATGTTTAAATATCACGAGTGGCCAGCGTAGGGTTCACCTTTAGCAGCTGTAGCCAGTCAGCAGCCTGTCCATGTTGTCCAGCCAAACTCACACACACACGCACACACACACACACACACACACACACACACACACACACACACACACACACACACACACTCACTAACAGCAGGTCATGTAGGAGAACAGAATGAATGTCACAGCACCTCCACATTTTTATTCCCCATAGAACAGAGTGAAGACACTGAAAATGTGTTATTTTATATGTTCTTCACAGAAATTGAACAAAGGCCAAGGAATCTGAGGCTGAAATAATAATAAATCACATATTTCTTTCTTTTGGTACACATTGGAAATGGGTCACACAGACCCCAACACCACACAAGGGGTAAAAACAAACACAAAATAAGACAAAAAACTCTTCTCTCCTTAACTTGGAATACTGATGAACAGACTTACTGTCAAACTCAGCGGCAGAACCAGTTAAAATCTCATTTCATCTCAGTTAGGGGGCAGGACAATTTCCAAAAAGCAAAACTTGCACAGCTTCACGTCGCCAAGAGGACGGCCTGAGCACACTAGAAATTCTTTGGTCTCAGGGTCAAAATGCACAACACAAACATTGCTCATGACCTCTATTGATACATTATTATATTACAGCTATGCCAGAGGCTACATGTAGTGTTACATGTAATGCTTAGTTAGCCAGTCAGTTAGCTGCTATCCCATTAGAGTTCTCAAAATATCTGCATAATTGAATCACTGAGATGAAAACAAACGCATTCAGAAGTTTGACTTACTGATTTCAGCTGATGACAGTTACGGGAACCAAGAATGGGGTCACAATGTCTACAGTGCAAATATAGCCATTATTTTCTAGCCAGAGCTGGACCTACGTGTCTCCAGAGCTTTTATATCTAATACTGATGGCAAAATAGAGTCAAATCTGAAAAAAAAGTGGTTTCTTTGGAAACTATTGTGTCTTTGAACACCTCCATGCACCTATTCACAATTAATATATTTTAAAAACACATTTGAGGCTGAAACCTTCTCAAAACTATTGTAACGACAGTGGGCCTCATTCATCAACCGCTCTTAAGAAGAAGTTTCTTCTGAAAACCCACTTTTGCAATTTTCCCAAAGATTCTGACATTCACCAGTGTTTTCTTCTTTGGACTTTATCCTTAGGTGAGAACAGAATCTACACACTCAAGAACACAAAGGAGTGAAGAGTTCTGCCATATAAGAACACATCATGAATCTGATTTAGACTTTTTCTCAGGATCTTTTTCAAGAACTAATTGAAGAAAAACTTAAGAAGATATTGGTGAATGAGGGCCAATGTCTTAAGTATCAATCAGTATATTTGTAACCATTTATTATGCAGGAATTTTCTAAAACCTGTGAAAATTTCCACTCTAGGAATAAACGAAATTTGGCCCGCCACTTTTGGAGGTGTGGCGCCACCCCTGATGCGTTCAGATTATGTTTTCAGTGCGCTCAGCTGATCTTTCAAGAGAGTCAAGAGATATCAATTATTTTCCAAGCTAAGTATCACTTTCAAACTCACAGCATACTGTCTAGAGCATGTGAGGCAGCTGTCTGATTAATTCAGTGACTCTTGGTGACCACAGACCAGGAATCTATGTGTGTTTAAAGAACACACATACTGGAAAGTCCTGACCAGGTCAGCAAGTGCTCCTGGATTCTGACCCGTTTACATAACCAAGGACCATGTGACATCAAATTTGTAGGCGGCAGTCAAACGGTCCCAAAAAGAGACCAAAAAGAGACCGATTGCCACTTTTGATCTCTCAACCGCTCTTTGTGTTCAATGTCCTGATTACTTCACATGAGTAGCTACATTCAACAGCCAACGAGTCCAGTGCACGTCGTCCCACAAGTCTGCTATTGAGCTGCGGTGAGTTTCTGAAAGTTGTGCATGAACAAGCGCCATTCATCCACATCTGATCAGCCACTGACTCCACTCTTGTTCCGCTGCGTGATGATAATGGTGACGGTTCTCCACATGCATGCCTGTTGTTATCTGAGAGGGTAGACTCTAGAAGGCGAGATTGAAGATTGAAGGTAATTCTTTAGAAAAGAAAAATGAAAGTACAAGGCAGCTGAATGGGAAAGGCTTGTGCTTCCGAGAGGCCTGGTTGCTCAGTAAACAAATCCACATGGAACTGCCAGGAGCCCCTAATAGAGAGGCTCAACAAACAGACCGTTATGAGCGAAGGGCTCACAGTAATGGACATGCATAATGTATGCAGGGTCAAGCACTAAACTTTCTTAAGCGTTTTTACCCTAAGGGTCCACAAGAGGGACACATTTCAGTCTTTCAGTCTCATCAATGCATAAGTTACTTATTAATCTCATAGCAGTTCATGAATATTTTGTAGTAGTTGTTGGGTATAAAGGTGTAAAGGGGAATTTCACCAAAATTTCATATTTGAAATGTAAACAAATTCATTCAGAGATGGTCAATTGTGGAGAAACTTGATGTATTTCTTCACAATGGTGGTGATAGGAACCAGGGGTCATAATGATCACAATGTCAACAACAGATTTTTTTTTACTATCCAATGAACCTACATATGCCTGCTGTGGTTTCATATATACTGTTGATAATGCTAAAATATTGGAAAATCTGAAAAATAAGGTATCTTTTGGTAGCCTCCCAACAACCTCTACACTTTAAATGTATTAAAAAAAATGTTTTTGTTTTAGGCCAACCAATCAGAATCATGCTAAAAGCCCCTGGATCACTGACTGTAAATGACTGCAACTGCAATAAACATTCATCATCAACATCTGCAGTGTCTCAGTGGCAAAGATATGTGTGCTTACTTAGAATTCCAGTGTTTTGTTTTGCAAATCAGAGAAGCAGTCGGACTCAAGGTTCCTAATAGAGAGAAATTGAACAGATGTTTCCTTCTGGTAGAGTTTCACTTTCATTCACATTTTCAGCTGAATCCTAATCTTGGTTTCACTCATTCAACCGTCCTGGCAGCGTCTTGCAATACAGCAGAAAATGAACCACTTGACTCTCATGTGCTGCCATCTAGTGAGGCTCAAAACAGCAAGACTCTTCACTTATCAGTGCTTCAAAAAAAAAAGATGATCTGTTGGGATAATATGGCGAGGGCCATGCCAAGCTGGACACTCTCTCATGGGATAAAACCTAGATTACAATCCAAGGGAAAACAAATATTATTTCTCAAGTGGTTAAAACACAAAAACAAACTTTTCAAATTGGGGGCTTTTGTTGTAATGCCTTCGACTGCCCTTCTCACTGGTCAGATGCAGCATCAAATCTCTGTGCAAAATCAATTTTAAAACATGTTGTGATCCCACTGTGCTCGTTCTCCCCCCAACTCAACTTCAGAATGTCCAGGCACTGAGTTTGTTTACATGACCCGCCTGCAATGGCTCTCAACCAAGTTTGCCTGCACTGTTCATAACAGCAGAACAGACAGTCCACGCTCCAGTTTGTTTGCAGGGCTCATGTTACCATAGGACTAGCCATAGGCCTGTTTTGGGCATCAGCTGCAGATCTCTGTGTGGGAAAAGTAATCTGGTTGGGCAGTGGTTGCTGGGTGTGACCACAGGGGCACAATGGCTGTGTTTCCAGAAGTGACAGGGAGTGAATGGAGCTGGGGACACGGGAGGCCGTAGACGAGCAGATTAAATGAACAGCGGGCATAAAAGATGAATGAGAATGAAGCCGGTGTGCCCGTTTACATGGGGGGTGGGGAATGCATGTAAATCTGGAACCAACCCGTCTTGTTGTTTTCTTCTTCCTGACGACAAGCTACTTAAACAGCTTTTCTTTCAGCCAGAACACCCAGGGCCAAAAACCTCTGAAACAGTATCATCATTCTGTAACTGGCGTTATGCCCATAGTAGGAACTCTGGGTCTAAGCTTTTTTTTTTCTATGACAAAAATGAATGCCACCTTCAAAAATCACTGTTATCAGGGCCTGCAAATATTACAGTTATATAAATGTTATAGCTTCCCATAAGGCCATTTTCCCTCTGAATGTAGCCAGAGAAATGACCTGTGAGTTATAAGGTCACTATGTACTTTTATTTGAGCACGTTGAAGTAATACTACCGAGTCAGAGAGAAAAACCATGCTAAAGTGTTGTATCCGTGCCTACAAAGCACAAATAATAATTAAACAGCCATATAAAATAATTTAACAGCCATAGGCATCATGCATCTTGCATATTAGATATCCTGGACCACATCATGTATATTAACAGGCATCAGAACTGCTGGATTATTTAAAGTGGAATGGAAAATTTAGCTAGCTAGCTACCAAGACATTAGCATACTATTTGCGATTTTTATGCTTGTTATGAAGAAAAGGACCAGAATACATTGAAATGACACCAAACTAAGATAATACAGTGGTTAGTGTGATTCTTTAATGTTCTTCTTTCTGTTTGCAGTGTGTCTACATTTTGAATAGTGAAAAACACTTTATCTTCCCCTGCCATCTCAACCACATTTGGGACACCCTACCCCTAGGCGTGAATGAGCAAAACGAAGGACTAAGTGCTGAGTGGTAGAGGCAATGTGTGAAATAGGATTGGGCCTCACTGGCATGTGAGATCATTTCCGCGTGCAGGTGTGTTAGCTTCCTTGTAGCATGCATGAAGCATTGCTCTTATTTTGGCTTCTAAACCTCGTATTTCAGAGGATCCAGTGACATTCAGGGAAAAAATTCAGGACAAAACACATCGGATTTGGAGGATGATTTCAGTGATTTCCCAAAAAAGCCAATCATTTTAGTCATAAAGAAAACTAGTTTAGACCCAGAGTTCCTAATAGGGGCATGATGCCAATTCTAGAATGACGCACAGATTCAGAGGTTTACAGGCCATCACTGATGGGTGGGGATCAGCAGGTGGGTGTGGACTACTATGTTCTTGTTTGTTTGTCATGACTCATATCAGGGGTGTGAGAGCATGAAGAGCTAACAGGCCTCCTTTCACTTTATTCTGATTCATACTCAGTATAGATATTTCTGTTCTGCAGTCATCTTGTCAAGCCGAGTCTGACAGCACACATACTCTGGTCCAGTACAATGGCATTATGCTATCAATGTCAGACACCCTCAGGCAAGTCTTCTTGCTACATATTTGCAGTGAAAACACAAAGTATCATTGTGCAGATAGCCTGTGTTTACACTACACAAAGCATTCTGCTAGCTGCAGATGTTTAGATGGCCATGGAGAGCAGGTGAGGTGAGTTCAGTGTGAAGTCTAGATGTTATATCTTTCTGATATAATCTGATACCAGCTGATACCATGTGATGCAAGCTTAGTGTGCGCTGCCGTGCTAATGAACAAACATCTTACGCTGACAGTGGAGGAAGGTCTGCTCACACAGCGAAGTACTGCAGCAGCTGAGACAATTGGAAGCCAAATTTGTGGTCACTTTATACTTGCCTTGCCAAATTGTGCAATTTTAAAAACACAAACACAATAACAACCACTTTCCCACTACAGGTGGAGACACGTAGGCCAGCACAACAGAGGTAAAAAAAAGACATTTGCTACTAAAGTCAATACATGCAGACTCAGTTTGAACTCTGAAGTATAAACGTTAATATAGCGATTTTTAAATAATGATCTTTGTAAAACAGCCTCTATAGAGTTTATAATGTCCTACCATGTCCCATCCATCACTGCCTGGATTTAGTTTCAGTGCAGAGTGTGGCACATGTTAGCAAAGCTCCTCTGTTTCTCAGCATTTGTGTTCAATACTTGGGGTTTTATTGGAAATTGTTCATAGACAGAGCTGTCTGTAGGGCTGCGTTTCATGAAGCAAGTCAATCAGACAGAGCGTTTTTGTACAGCATGAGCATATAAATCACAGGCTTTGTCCATACAAAATGGTATTTAAACACTGTAAAACATAATAATTGTGCTAACTTAACTTTTTGTGTTTACTTATTGGTTAAAATTACTCCTACAAAACTAGCAACACTTGCTATTTCTTGTCTAATTCTTAAATAATTAGATAATAGATCTAGTTTAGCCCAAAATACCTCCCAGGTTAGGTAGGTCATGTTGGTTTCTGTTGATTAACTCTTTTTCATTCATGAATATAATTCTCTTTGCAAAATGTTTTGTGTGTGTGTGTGTGTGTGTGTGTGTGTGTGTGTGTGTGTGTGTGTGTGTGTGTGTGTGTGTGTGTCATTGGATCTTGTCATGCTACATTGGATGCGAGGATACACGTTTTCGTTATTTGCACCATGATGATGTTTTGTATTCAGGTTTTCCAGTTTAGCCTTTAACATAAATACCAACAAAATGGCAAATGTGCATTCAGCTATAAAAGACCTCACAAATGGGTGATTCTAGTCTTATCTAAGCCATTTTTTGTTACTGTATAAAACAATGCATTTGCAATAATGAAGTCGTTTGAATTGATGCCATACATAACACACGAAAGAATATTTGACTCAAGTTAACATAACTGGTTCAACAGTAAGCAGAACTTGGAAAAGAGTCCAGCCATTTCATTTATAATGACTGGGCTGTCTGAGTTCACCTTACTTGCTGCAGTAATGTGGGTCACTAAGTAATGTGTTGGTCATCCTCTAAGACTAGAGGATGACCAACACAAAAATGTGCAGCAGAGGATGAGCTATTGTCTCTGAGTTTACACCTACAAGGTGGACTGACAAGGTAGGAGTGTCTAATAGAGTGGACAGTGAGTGGACAAAGTGTTTAAAAACTATCACATTTGACCAACAGCCGATTTGGTCCGACTCTGAAGATGAGACGACACTAAATTCCCAAAGTGTCGCCACCACTGAGCAGCTTTTCAGTCGGCAGCTGTGACAGAACAGCAGATAAACAACCTGGAATCAGCCAGAAATGAACCCAACACCATTCACCAAACGTGTCGTCTGATCTTCAGAGTCGGACCAAATCAGACAAATCAGAAAAAAGCTGCTCAGTGGTGATGACCGTTTGGGAATTTAGTGTAAGGAGCTGGAGAACGAACTGCCAGCTGTGCAGTGAGTGGGTGGAGTTTGTCACTGTGACGCAGCAACAAGCTGCTTGTTAAGGAAATATAATTTGGTGGAAGGAACTGAACATTAAAACATATTAAAGTTTATTAATCTCATACTTTATTTATTTAACTGTTGTATAAAAGCAACAGAACACTTGAGGTTGTGTGTTATTGTGAATGACATCACAGCTGTGATTTGGTCGCAGGGATGTTATTTCGTGATAACACACCCCTCTCGTGTTCTATTGCTTAAATATAAAATACTAAATCATTTAATAATGTGTTCATTTCCATCACACACCTAGTTCATTCTAGGTGTGGCTGAATTGATCAACAGTAGCCAATATGAAGATTACAGGTGATATATTTTGCCTAGTTTTCTCAGAAAATGATAAAAAGTGACCACTTTTTAAAAGAGGCCCAAGTGTCCAAAGTCTAAAGCCGTTAAATCACCTTCACCAGCTCCTCTACATGATATTACATATGAAAACATGATCCAAGATGAGCAAAGATTTTCATCGAGCAAGCAGGCCTCTTCCTGTCTATCGGTTTGTCTACAGGATGTCATGTGATCTGTGCATCCGGCCAGACAGCACTGCTCTTTGTGCTCCCAGAAGACTGTATGTCATGCATGTCAGACTCAGATACATGTGCTGACCTACACGCACACACATGCACAGCCACGCATGCACACCTGCTTACCTTAATAGCCACACACACATCTGCCCTTCCTCACTGAGTGCTGCCCAATGAGCGGCCCAAAGCTCGTCCTGTGATGCTTACGACTAGGGTTTCGCAACTCCAGGAATTGGGGAAGCACTGCAGACTAGTTTTTGTTCACCTGAAACCCATGAGGCAAAACCAGAGGGGAAATATGTAAATCAGAGTATTCGTAACGGCGCTTCCAGTGCAGCTTTAATCATATTTACACAAACGTTTTGCAACTTCTTTCTGATGCATTCACTCCAGGATGCCAGACCTCTGAAAGGAGCCACATACACTGCCTCTCAAAAGTTTTATCATACAGTCGTGTGCGAAAGTTTGGGTACCCCCGGTTACCTGCCTGTCATGTTTTGGGAAACTAAGTCAATTCGTCCTCCACAGAGAATTTACTGCACAGTTCCTGCTTATTTGCTGAACTGAACATTTGAAGTGGCCTGTGCTAAAGTTATGACACATTTTATGACTTTTTTCAAAATGATAAACTCAGCAAATAAATTGAAACTGTGCGCTAAAATCAGTAGAAAAATGCTGCATTTAAGTTTGTTCCCTGTGGAGGATGTATTAACTTATTTTCACTTAAAACTGAATGCCATTTGACCAGGGGTGTTCAAACCTAGGCGTACAGCTGTACTTTGGCTTATTTTCACATTTTCTGATTAACCAAGCAAATATGAGCAAATAAATATATATATATATATAGATAGATAGATAGCTGCACGTGTATAAGATTAATTAACTAGTTATTAACACTCTGAGTATTGTTTACAATGTTCATCAAAGTGTCCTTGGTATGAAGACAAGCTGCAGCCCAAAGAATGCTCTGACAGTTCTTTTTCAAGCTATTGTTAAACATAGTAATGCACAATGATGTTCGAATAACATAAATATCAGCAGATATTTTCTTAAAAAAATCACTGGACAGATGATGTTTAGATTTTTCATATAACGTTTACCGCCTCAGACTTCTTTAAAAGGGTGGTGATGGGAACCAGGGGGGGTCACAATGTCTACAGCACAAACAGCCAATCAATTTTTGTATCCAAAACCGCCACTGAGTCTATGCAAGTCTTTGAGTCTCTATATGTAATGTTGATGATGGTAAATGAGTGGAAAATGCACGTACCTCTCTGCCACCAATGCATATTAAAAAGCATGTTCTAGGCCAGAACATTCTCAGAATTAGCATAGGCCTATGTCTCGGGCATCAGGCAGGGTCTTCAGAACCATTTCATATAATATCTTTCTGTAATGGAGCTTTTAGAAGAATTAAACTGTTCAGACGCCTGGTTCCCATCACCAACCCTGTGAACGATTCTGACTGTGCAAGTTTCTCACTAAACCACTCCGAATGACCCTGTTTACACCTTTTTTTGGTATTCAAATTTTTATTTAAACACAGTAAACAGAGGCTTATATGGTACATCATACAGAAAACAGAGGAAGGAAGGCCAGTTATCAAAAAGACATTGTTTTAGGGCTTAGGTAGTCCCTGTCAAAAGGATTTTTTAAAAACACACAGTACATATACACGTACAAATTGTACAAATACCAATAATTCAGTAATAATAAAGTGAAATAATAAGGTATACAAACATCTCTTAGTTCTAGTCTCATAATCATGCTGTTAGTCAGAACCTCATATGATGTGGTCTCACTCATTAGGATTTTCCCCTCTTGGAGTGTTGGACATGTGGGTGATTTCCAGTGTCTTAATATATCTCCAAAATTTTCAGCACACTGTGCCAAAACTGTTCAACCATGGAGCATTCCCATATAAGATGCATAAAGGTTGATCCTGTTTACATCTTAATCATTTACTTAAGCCAAAGTATTGCAAAATCACTTGATTTTCCCTGTCAAGGCACTTATTCAAAGTTTTTTGGAATCAAAGGGTTTCAATGGGACTTGTACTATTTTTTAAATTTCTGCATAATTAAATTACTAAGATGTAAACAAAGAATCCATTACAAGTGTGTTGGAATAAAATCTGTTTTCCAAACCCATTCATGTCATGCTTTGTGCCGGGCATCATTATGAATGAAAAGCATCCAGAGAAGCTTCTTCAAAACTACATATGAACACTTCAGATGTCATACGTGGTTTACCTGGTCATGGACAGGTGGCATTGTGACCCCTTTAAAGACCAACAGTATGAAAAAACAGTGGGTACATTTCTCTACAACGAACCATTTCCCAATAAAACACACTGAAAGACTTTTGTTTACATCTCAGTGATTTAATTATGTATACATTTTGAAAAATCACCCTTAACATAGCTGTGAGGTTTGAGGGCTGCCATCACAACAATAGGGATACATTGTCTAGGGTACAGCATTATTCCCCAACTAATACTTTAGAAGAGAGAATTCCTTGAGGTTTCCTGTTTTATCAAAAAAAAACCATGGCAAAATCTATGCATGGTAATACATGTTAGGTTATTGCAAATAAACACACCACGCTCGTTGATTAAAAACGGTTGGAAAGGCTAGGTGTTCCCAAACTTCTGATGGATAGTGTATACAGTCGTTCTGTATAGCGACTTGCAGGTGCAGGAGCAGAATCTGGCAATTTACCAGTGAAAGCTCCTGCGGGGAACCAGACATGGAGACGGTCCAGCTGCATGCAAGACTTCATTATTGCTATTGCTGTTCTTCTCAGGGCGCCGATAGAAACTCAATCGCTGCGTACATTGTTGAGCAGGGAGAGCACGGCCTGTGGTTGTCCACCCTTTCTCTCTCAGCGCAGGAGATTCTGTTTTCCTGCACCCCTTGTGAAACTGGACATGCCTCTGTCTTTCTTTCCATTGGCGTCCCGTCTGCACCGCAACAACCACAACAACATAAAAGCACACTGTGAGTCCATTTACACTGCATTATACAGCAGTCTGTGTTTGCTGACCAGGGGCTCACTAAGGATATTAGATTACTGTCAATTCTGCTCAACTGGGCCCTCAGCTCTCGCTACTGTAGAGGTCCAAGAGAGCAAAAGGCAAGAAGTTGTTAGTGAAAGACAACACATTACAGTGCAAAAGCCTGGCCTAATAGCATAACACAGTGCATGGGAATGTTTTGAATCTGGAGTGATAGGTACTTTGGGTCAAAGGACGCTACACAGGAAGCGCAGGAATTCTTTCAGAGGTGTGTCTGTGCTGACAGACAAGGACAACGGGCCTCCAGTTTGAGGGATATCCGGAGGGGGGGTTTAACTTTCGCCTCCTATGCCACAACTGTTTAATGCATGTAAACGGTTAGGATACCTGCTTTTCCTGTGTTTCGATCAACTAACAGCAAGAAACTTACAAGTTCCTGAAGCTGTTCTTCCAGATCTGGTTTGTGGCTCAAGACAGTGATGACACATTCTACAGGCTGGTTTGGGCGTTGCAGTATTATGTAACGGTGAGATCAACAAAAATCTTAGAGGTGCTGGATGAACTGTAATTCAGTTCTATTCATTCATCAAGCTTTAAGGTGGGCCTGCCCAGAAACCCAGTCCTGCACATGGTTCGCAGACGTTACATGATTGGGTGGGGTGAATAACACATAGCGCTGTGAAGGCGGAGGATGTCAGTGCATGCTCAGCTGTTCTGAAATCAGCTGAGGTGGGTATCAGCTGATATTTATTTCTGATATTTCCACTCATGCTTACAGACCAATACGTTTAGTATGTCTACTATTTCAAACAGACAGGCAGGGGACCTGCATCACGCTTTCAGCTCTGAACAGTAGGGTATTTGAATGAATTTGGATAACAGACTTAACATCAAGTTTTCAAAATATCATGTTTATTTAAAATCCTTTGATCACTGGGTCTTTGCTAAAGCCTTTTAGAGACCAGAATGATGAAGGCGATGGCTAATTTCATTGCCCACACCAAGTAACAATAGAAGAACGTATATACACCCAGTGCTACATCGCTGACTGACCAAAATGCATCACAAAAAATCTAAAGTCTACTATAAGATTTACTGTGTTATGTAATGTAATGTAGTATTGTATCTCTTAGCCTCACTTTGACACAATTCAGAGGGTTTTTTTTGTGTGTGTGTGTTTTCATTCACCATCTCTCACTACAACATCCAGCATGCATTACACAAATATCTCGTGCAGCCATGAGAATCCCTGTGGTGCTCAGCCAGTCCCTGACTGCTAGCCTAGCCACAAATATTGAGGCAAGTTTTTCTTGTTTTTAACCCTTTGAGCCAAAACCAAAGAGTCAAACTAAGGTAAAATGAGGTAACCTTGCCAAATTGAGCTTTTGCTTTCCGTCCTCCTCATCTGATGAGTCATTTCCATTGCTTGAGCAACCCTCTACACTGCCGTGATGGTTCAAAGCCAGTTACCACAGATGATCAAAGATATTTAGCAGTAACTTTAAGCTAACTTTTACTGCAGCTAACGACAGAAAAAAAAATCAAACAGCCTGCCCTCAAAAACTCACACGGTGTGTTTGCAACAGATGTTTTATGGTTAAAAGTGTCATTTTGGCCAGAGCGCCTCTTTAAAAGTCCATCTTTTATCATATCAGTTAGTCATTAAAATGCTGAGAAAGCTATAAGCTGCTTTACCACACAGCAGTGAGCTAAACTGGTGGCCAAACCTCTTTGAAAACAAAGTTGGAAAAAAAAATAGCCCTACAAAATATATGTCAAAGGAGAGTTTAATATTCTTCAAAATGTCTACATAATTCAAACACTAAAATGTAAACAAAGTCATCCAGAGTGGTTTGATGTGAAATTCACTGTGGAGGAATTTGCTAATTTGGATTGTCTTCATCATGGTTGGGAAAGGAACCAGGGGTTGCAATATCTACAAAGCAAGTATAGCCATTTTATTTGCTATCCAAAACAAACAGTGGAGCCTAAATGTGTGCGATGCGTTTTTATACGTCAAACTAATTATGGTAAAATAGTGGTGAATTTGAAAGCTAAATTTGTGATTTATTTTGCTTTACAATATCTTGAAAATACTTTTCTGCCACAAATTGTTATGTTTTAGGCCAAAATCCTCTTACAACTACCGTGAAACAACATTCAACGTATTCAAAACTAGTCCACGTAATGACTTTACGTGAGGGAACCTTTAGAAGCACTGAACTCCTCGGACGTCTGGTTCCTATCACCACCGCTTTAGACAGTTCTGATTCGGTAAGATTCTCTAGAGCGAAGCATTGTTCATCACACCATCCTGAATGACTCTGTTAACATCTTAACGATTTCGTTACGCAGAAGGTTTGAAAAATAGACTGAATTCCCCTTTAAGTCATTTTTGTTTTATTAGCAACATTAGCTCAACCGTCCTCGTCCGTCTGCAGTGCGCACGCGCGCGGCTCACCGCTGTCAGGGCTCGGCACGGCGACAGTATGGCGGCGGGCTGCTGCTGGAAGGATGCTGCTGTCGCCTCTGTGCTTTCTGCTGCCTCCGGCATGTGAGCGGACCCTCGGCGGCGAGTGGAAAGTCGACGACGAGAGAGGCCCGTGGCCGTGAACAGCGAGGATGGCCAGACTCGCGGATTATTTCGTGGTGGTGGGATACGATCTCGACAAGAGAGGTGAGAGGACGGGCGGCTGGGCTGTGTAGCTCCTTCTCCCTCTCACTGAGGCTAAGCTAACGGCTAAGGCTCGCTCGGTTCAGCCATGGGCACGGTAAACAGGAGGAGGCGGAGGGAGAGTGGAGGGAGGGAGGGAGAGGGAGAAGGAGGCGGGACGGCCCTACCCGAACCGGGACAGGGCCGCCTCCCAACACGGCTAAGTGTTCAACTCTCAGCCCGCGGATGTCAAAGGCCTCTGGAGCTTACCAGAGCCGAATCTCAAATGGCCGCCTGCTCCCTACAAAGTGTGCGAGCTTAACGTTAACTGGGTCCTGAAATAGCGGGTGCTGCACCCACAGTGGTTCACTAAGTCTTCAAAAGGGAGGCATTTGGGACGCGGCCAGAAGCAAATCAGGTCGCGGATTGGGGCGATAGTTAGATAGCAGACGTGTCGACATAAAGATCACAAAGTCGGGACGGCTTCTTGTTCTGGTTCTGGTTCTGGTTCTTGTTTGTTGCTTTGGAAAGGAAACTGAGCGAGAACTTTCAGACAGACTGTATATGTGCCGTCGTAACGTTATAACCCATCTGTGGGCTGAGCCATCAGTTCAGTAAGCCCAGCAAACTATATAGAGCCGGTGCACTCTTGAAAAGAGGGTTCTTTGGTAAAGGGAGTGGTTCTGTTTAGAACCACGGATTTGCAAAATGTGCCAGCTTGAAAGGTTCTTCAAATCGATTGGGGGGGGGGGGGGTGCTGTATATGGTTCTGTGTAGCACCAACAAGGGCTCTGTTGAGAGGTCAAGAACCCTTTTGTGTATATAGAACCATGTACAACACATTTTCCATCCATATGAATGACCATCTCACCATGCAGAGAACCATTCAGGCGTAAATTGTTCTATATGAAACTCACAGTTCAAAAGAGAACACTAAAGAACCACTGAAGAACTGTCTTTTCTCATGCGATCGTAAGATACGGTCATACTGGTCTGGTTTCTGTTGAAATGTTGCTTAAGTGTGGTCACTTACACACGTCAACTGACCTGACGGCGTCTTATCTGAAAGATGATCTGCACAGAGCAGCGCAGCTGAATGTGTTGCACTGTTTTTCTTTCATGCACATGTCTAGGTGGATTAGAGACTCTTGCATTGCATCTTCTTCCACCCTTGTCCTGCCCGCCTGCCTCAACGGCAGCCATCTCCGCTTGCTGTGCTCTGTTGTTGAGAGGCTGATTGTTTGGGACCGTTACATGAGGCTCCCCCTGTTTGTGGCCTAGATTCGGGCTTATAATGTCCCGTTCAGCATGCATTATTCACAGACCCTCATCTGAAGAACGCAAGTCACTGGAAACTACTAGCTAACCTTGGAGGTGCGTATTTATAGAGAAGCTTTGGTCCATATCTTATTCATGAAGCGCGTGGAGAACGTTAACACGACAAGTCCCCAGAGTCTGTCAGCGGCCCAGATGCGTAATTCTGGAGACGGCATATTAGTTTTCTTCTGTTTTTTTTTTTCTGCCCATGAAAGCTTCATGTGGTTGTATTCAGCCTTGAGCGTGTGGCAGGATGTTATATGGCTGTTCTGCAGAACGCCTTCCCTTCCTGTTTCTTGTCTGCTACCTTGTTTCCACACACACATACATCATCATCTGGTCTGCAGGCCTTTAAGCGCACATCAGCAGCCCGGAGCTCTGGGAGCTGAAAGCAACACCTATTTCACTTCCCATTAATTTAGGGGAGCGAATATACCCAGAATAGAAGTTGTGGTGTGGAGGAGTTAGGTTCTCTGTGAGACAGGTGGACGTGTAACATGTTTGAAAGCGTCGCTCCTGTAGAACCGCGTTGTTGCGCTGCATCTAGTGCTTCCAGTGAAATAACATGGCAGCGTGTCGCGTTTAGCACCTTGCACTGCTTTAAAGGGCTGCTAGTCCAAAAAACGACACAGTCATGCTGCGATCAATATCTCTTAAAGCGGCTCTGTATTGGAGCTGATGCCCAGGCCACAAGAGACTGATGTCATCATCCAGTGCTGGTGGACTGACCTCATTGTTGGGGTTGCAGAGCTGAGGGATGTGGGTCTGGTTTGGTAGCGCAGGTGCGAACGTTGCTGCTAAATCAGTTTTCTGTCACAGGAGTGACTTGCGAGTGGAGGCGGTGACAGACATGGTTTTGTAGCGGCTGTGCTGCCTGGTCCTGCGCTCCTGTCATTTCTGTTGCATGGCTGCATGGCTGCAATAAAATGTCGTTCTCTTGATGCTCTGCGCTCCTTGCAGGAATCTAGCCACAGGTTTTTGATAAGGAACAGTGCAAACAGTCTCTACCTGCCTGCAGCCCTTTCTCCTGATAGCCATGAGTGTGCACTACCTGTCAAACATCTGGGGACACCTTGCTTCCTCTTGACACTTAAACCTTTCCTTTTGTTACTTTTCAGCTATGTAATAACATGCCTGCGAACATTTTGTTAACGTATAGTGGGTATTTGCTAGGTTTTGCCAGGAAAAAGACTTGGCAGGTTGATTTTCCAAACTACTGTTAGAAGCAATACGTTTGGAAATCTGTTGCCCTTGAAAAAAACCTGAAACGGTGCTGAAATCACAGTAAACTTGAGGGATTATGACCGTGTTACAGAGGTAGTGCTGCTGTAAATATTGCCCGAAATATTTATTGTATTCTGGAAGAGCAGAATGTTTTATTCGTTTTACTGTAGTAGTTCCCCCTACAGAAACAATCTGGTCCCAATTACTGCATTTTCTGAGTGTATGCATACCTGCATTAGCGGATAAATACTTGAAAATGATTGGAAGTAATTGAAAATCGGCCTGCAGTTCCCATACTGGTGCATAATGAGGTCTTCTTTGAGTGATCCTGGCTACTCTTTTATATGTTATTGATATAATGTTATTATAAGGCATTGCAATCTGACAAAGAATACCCTCTCATTTACCAAGTGTTTTGAAAAGCTGTGTGTCCCCAAATTTTTGACATTCAGTGCCATATTTCTGATGACCCCTCCACACCCCTGAAGCACTGTCGCAAGTCCCCCAGAGCAGAGATGGCAGAATAAGGGTGACAAGAATGCACAGTCAGGGTGGAGTTCACAAAGTTGTCTGTTGTGAAACTGCAGAACATTCTTTGGACAGCCAGCCTCCAGCGCAGGCGCTGGAAGAAATAGCCAGCAGATCGGACCCTCTGGCCGAGGGGCTCCCTCTGCTTCCACACAGGAAGTGTTGAGAGTGGTCTCTGGCTAGGGGACGTAAATCTAGATCCTCCTCTCCGTGGTTCTGGCCGGTGTGAGATGAAGATGACGTGGCCCTTTTTAAGGGTGGACCCCGTATGCGCTGGAAGCCGGGATGCCTCTTGGGGTTCTGCTGCACACTTTCCCCACCCTGCCTCCTTTTCCCCTCCCCTCTCTCTTCCCTCACAGAGGAGCTCCAGCTGAAAGCAGTGGAGCCATGAACAAAGAGACCAGAGCGATTGTTCTCCCAGGCCTTTCTCTAAGAGCTATTCCAGGCACGGTTTTCTTTCTCGTGGTG
Source organism: Pygocentrus nattereri (assembly GCF_015220715.1). Classification (NCBI taxonomy): domain Eukaryota; kingdom Metazoa; phylum Chordata; class Actinopteri; order Characiformes; family Serrasalmidae; genus Pygocentrus; species Pygocentrus nattereri. The sequence goes on from NC_051211.1 coordinate 48,813,225, forward strand.
CTGCTGCTGCTGCTTTTTCGACTTTTGATCTTTGGCAAGCGATGACTTGCTTATCATGCAGACCTGTAGATCAGTATCATCTCTCAGATTGTAGGAAGCTTTAAATAATGAATAGTCTGGTGAAAAGTTCAAATGGCTGCAAGTTACTTGCTTTGATTTTTTTTTATACTTTTATTTATATAAGTAACGGTTAGGCCTATCACAGCCATTAAATATTAGCAGATAGTCAGTTGCCGCATAAATAGTTATGATTATTGATCTAATTGTCGTTTCTTGTTTGTGATATGAAACTAGTAACAATTAGTGATCCTGTTATTTACCCATGTTTACTTGGTAGGTAACATTGGTTATACTGACCTTTAATGATACCTTACGCTGGTATAAATGGTCCAGATTCTCACACAGATGAACCAAGCAAAGCCTTTTTTCCCCCTAGGAGGCAAAGCATGAGGAAGAAAACCCCTAATTCTGTTAACATGCATACTAAAACTGTTGGAAATGACTGCATAGGTATAATATAAACAAGTATAACATATGAACAAACTACTTGCACTGCCCTCTGAACATGTTAGAGCACCCAGTTGGAAGTTAGAGCTTGCGATGTGCCACAATGAATACATTTATTCTTTAATTTGCATATATTCGCCACAGCACACCTAGTAAACATCCTGTGTTTTTAGCATGATATGATTGTAAAATCTAATATGTGGGGAAATGATTAGTCAGCTTAAGTAATTGCAATCATCTCAAATAACTGGGCTATCCTGGATAATTGTGATCAGGGGATTATGTAATACATGTGACGGGCCTAATAACAGTGTGTCACTGTCCCAGAACACAAAAGCAAGATTATTTATCAACTCCGTATGATAATGCATGTGATGGTTAGGCACACAGTTTGCTCAAAGCTAATTAGTAATAAGCTGTCAATTACTTCTTGGCTGCGTTAGCCTTTTAGCTCCAGTGCAAAACTAAAGATTCAAGCTTCAGAAGTCTTGGCTGATTGTTTACACTTGGGCTATAGGGAATTTTTTTTGTTTTTGTATCCCCTTAACCGCTTTGAAATCCTTCCCTAAAGCATTTGCTACCCCAGATCGTCTGAAACAGTCCATGGATGAACTTGGATAGCACTTCAGATTCACTTGGTCATGCCAGTCGGCTATCTTTGCAAAAGACTTCCAGATGTCCAGCGATCCCCGAACCCGAATCCAGACTTCCTTTTGCGCCTCCCTTTGAATTGAGACTTTATTTCATGAGGGTGAACGCTGGGTAAATAGGGGGTTGTATGGCATGATTATGGGGGCTGCACTGTGTTGCCATGGCTCCCTAGTTCTCTGGCTGTCACGCAGGGCTCTATAACAGGCCCGGGCAGTGGGAGGCCGGCCGCTCGCTGAATCCAGAGGATCGTTCTCGTGTGGCCTTCAGCGGATGGAAGGGGCTTTCTGCGGCTGCTGGCTGTCTGCTAGATGAATGCTTCTTATTCATGTGGCAGCCCTAGGCCTGCAGGGCACTGGAGGCTGCCCTCGTTCTGTGTGCACTCGTATAGTATGTGTGTAGAGTCATAATACTTGTAGCACAAACTTGTGCAGCCTATTGAATGATGATCATCTGGCATGATTACTGTCCTGTGTCCAGTCACACTCTGTCTTTATCACTCCAGTATATTTTCATTCTTTCATTAGAGGTTCCTCTGAATCCCAGAAAGCTCAGCATCATTCTGCACATTCTTTAATGTGTTAAGTGGTGTGTGTGTGCGCAGGCTATGGGTCAGTTGGCAGGCTCGGGCAGTGACCGAGGTGGATCAGGCCCGTGCAAAGGGAGTGAACTGCTCTCGTCTGCAGAGCTTTCATGGTCTTCCCTGGAATTTGGAAAATGTGCCTCCCCCTCCCCCTCAAAGCCCTAAGGGCAGACACGGAGGCAGTCTGTTTCTCACCATACTGTGTTTATGGGAAATAATTTGTTTAGATCGTCTTTTTAGTCATTGCCTTGTCGTCAGCGTATATTCAGGATTGCCCACTTCTGCCACCGTGGCTTTGATTGAGACAGGAATTACAGCCAGCTTCCCTGCTGTGTCTGTCCTAATCTCAGTTTGGGCTGCAACCTCTGCCTTCTTTTGATTGGCTGAGTAGGGCTTGGGTAGCCAGCTGGGTTGACTGCTCTGGGCCTAGTTTCCCAAAAGCATCTTAGAGTTAGGATCATCTTAACTAGGAGAGAGAGTGTTCAGTGTGGTGCTCGTTCTCCCATCTTTGTGCAAAGACTCTTTTGGGGAGCCCAGCCCTGGTTGATTAATTTGCTGTGGTCATGGAGCGTGCTAGTCAGAAGTGAAGAGTCTTTATGTCATGCTGTCTTCTTGCCTCTGGCCAAATCTTTTGGTTTCTGTGACCAGTCAGGACAAGGCTAGGCTTAGTGTTGTGCTCACTGAATCTGCTTTTTGTGGTGCTTGAGGGATCCGATTGGTTTGTGTTCCAGCTTTGAGGCTTTCAGAACATTTTAGAATTTTCCTACAACAGCCTTATGCGATTTCCATGGCTTGGGAGCTTGGCTTGGGCTGCAATGTTGTCATGAGACACCCACACATAAATTTTCTCCTGAAATTTAATGCACAGTGTTTCCTACACAACACATTTTTGAGCACCAACCCATGAACAATGAACCATATTTCACCAGCAGACAGACAACCTGGCTAGCAATGCTGTTAGCAAGTCCAGAGCTGTTAAATTCATAAATTCATGCCCAAGACATGAATTTTGCGGGAGCTATCAGTTGTTAAAATGCCATTTTTTTTTTAATTTCTGAGTTGAACTGTTGAGAATCTGACTTGTGTACATTATGATCATTTACATTTTACATTTATGGCATTTGGCAGACGCTCTTATCCAGAGCGACTTAGTTTGATCATTTTTTTAAACAGGTAGGCGAAGGTGGTGTTAGGAGTCTTGCCCAAGGACTCTTATTGGTATAGTGTAGGGTGCTTACCCAGGTGGGGATTGAACCCCATTCTACAGTGTAGAAGGCAGAGGTGTTACCCACTACACTAACCAACCACACTAGGCTTAAGGGGAAAAAATTAAATTGTTTCCAAGCCAAGGCCCATCTAGCCTGGCACTTTTGTGGAAAACTGACCAGGAACATGCTCTTTAAGACCTTATAACTGGAAGGAGCCAAGGAATCTGCTGTACTTCAGCTGAACTCCATTGAGCCGAAAGAGTAGATGTTAATTGGTCTTCTATTGTCTTTCCATTTCCTGAGCCCCTCCACAACGGTCACGTTCAAGTCAGTGTCCTGTATAGAGCTGCACAGTGTATTGTGTGTTAATTGCTATCATAGTTTTGCAGTATTGATATCGCAGAATGCTGCAATATGCAATTAATCCCATAATCAGTCACAGTGTCTACTGTTGTATAAGCATCTTGACCAATCGCAGTTCTAGTGTTTTATAGGTATTCATTAGAGTTGCACTGTTACCGGTATTGGTATCGGTGCCCATACTGGCCCTCAAATGCAGTGTCAGTGTCAGCAGTCTGACAGATACCATAAAGCAGTTTCTGACATGCATGCACACATCAGCGGTATTTTTTTGGAAAGGCGGTATAAGTCGGTGATTTTATAATTTGGAATTGTTCCTAGTTTATTGCTTTCAACAACATGTCAAAGATACACCAGATAACGCGACGTACAAACTGTTTTAAACATGCAGTGGATCAGGGTTTATTTAGTAATCCCTTATGTCCTGCGGTGTAGTTGTTTACAGTCTGAGTTAACTTTAGTCCAGATTATTATCGAAGGAGCAAATGTTAGAGGGACTTAAGGAAGAAACTAGGTGTCTTGTGGTAACGAAAGCCTTTAGACATAGTTTAGCCTTTAACTTAACAGCTGTGTCTACAAGCTCCTCCTACGGTGCGCCTCCATCAATCAGTTGTTTTGCAAAATACTGCAAATTTATCTACACTAATTTTCCAAAAGTATTCACTCACCTATCCAGATCATTGAATCCAGGTGTTCCAATCACTTCCATGGGCAAAGGTGTATAAAGCACCTAGGCCTGCACTGATCTGCATTAACAGTAGAGTAGGTTTTTTCCTGAAAAGTTACCATGATATGAGATGAGGTTGTTCCAACAACAGCAAAATGTACAGTACTGTGCGAATGTGTGAGGCATCTAATTACATTTTTTAACAATTTAGCTCAGCAGTGAGTTTATCACAATATACATTAGAATAAAGTCGCATTCATAATTCAAATAGACATAAAAACAATTAAAAGTAACAAGAATTTCTTCTCCTTGACACCTTCACAGCCGCCGCAGAGACTTGTTAATATCATCAATTAAATCATGAGCTCAATTTACTGAGCACTGATTGGTCAAACCAGGAGCTGCTTTTTAACTACATGTAATACTGGGCTTCCTCGAGGAGAGGCTTGAAACATCCATAAAGTTTATTCAAATATTAACACTTTTCTTGGCAAATAAACACACAAACTACACAAATAAATAGATTGTGAAAATGTGTCTTGGGTGCCTAAGACTTACACACATTACTGTAATGTAATGTGTGTACAGACATGGCTGAAAGTGTTGGCACCCCTGAATTTTTCCCTAAAAATTATTGCAATTACATATGTTTTGTTATACACATGTTTATTTCCTTTGTGTGTATTGGAACAGAGGGAAAAAAGGCAAATTTGACATAATTTCACACAAAACTCCAAAAATGGGTCGTACAAAATTATTGGCAACTTTTCAAAATTGAGGGCAAATAACTTTGTTTCAAGCATGTGATGCTCATTCAAACTCACCTGTGATAAGTAACAGGTGTGGGCAATTTAGAAATCACACCTGAAGCCAGATAAAAAGGAGAGAAGTTGAATCAATCTTTGCATTGTGTGTCTGTGTGTGCCACACTAAGCATGGAGAACAGAAAGAGGAGAAGAGAACTGTCTGAGGACTTGAGAACCAAAATTGTGGAAAAATATCAACAATCTCAAGGTTACAAGTCCATCTCCAGACATCTTGATGTTCCTTTGTCCACGGTGCGCAACATAATCAAGAACTTTACAACCCATGGCACTGTAGCTAATCTCCCTGGACCTGGACGGTTGAGAAAAATTGATAAAAGGTTGCAACACAGGATAGTCCGGATGGTGGATAAGCAGTCCCAATCAAGTTCCAAAGAAATTCAAGCTGTCCTGCAGGCGCAGGGTGCATCAGTGTCAGCTAGAACTATCCGTCAACATTTGAATGAAATGAAACGCTATGGCAGGAGACCCAGGAGGACCCCACTGCTGACACAGAGACATAAAAAAGCTAGACCGCACTTTGCCAAAATGTATGTAAGTAAGCCAAAATCCTTCTGGGAAAACATCTTGTGTACAGATGAGACCAAGATGGAGCTTTTTGGTAAAGCACATCATTCTACTGTTTACCGAAAACGGAATGAGGCCTACAAAGAAAAGAACACAGTACCTACAGTCAAATATGGTGGAGGTTCAAAGATGTTTTGGGGTTGTTTTGCTGCCTCTGGAACTGGGTGTCTTGTCTGTGTGCAAGGGATCATGAAATCTGAAGATTACCAAAGGATTTTGGGTCGCAATGCAGGGCCCAGTGTCAGAAAGCTGGGTTTCGTCCTTCCAGCAGGACAATGACCCCAAACATACTTCAAAAAGCACCCAGAAATGGATGGAAACAAAGCGCTGGAGAGTTCTAAAGTGGCCAGCAATGAGTCCGGATCTAAATCCCATTGAACACCTGTGGAGAGATCTTAAAATTGCTGTTGGGAGAAGGCATCCTTCAAATATGAGAGACTTGGAGCAGTTTGCAAAAGAAGAGTGGTCCAAAATTCCAGTTGAGAGGTGTAGGAAGCTTGTTGATGGTTATGGGAAGCGATTTGATTTCAGTTATTTTTTCCAAAGGCTGTGCAACCAAATATTAAGTTGAGGGTGCCAATAATTTTGTCCGGCCCATTTTTGGAGTTTTGTGTGAAATTATGTCAAATTTGCCTTTTTTTCCCCTCTGTTTTTTGTGTTGTTCCAATACACACAAAGGAAATAAACATGTGTATAACAAAACATGTAATTGCAATAATTTTCAGGGAGAAATACTTCATTTTCTGGAAAAAATTCAGGGGTGCCAACATTTTTGGCCATGACTGTATGTATTCACGCACATTATTTTGAACAGAGATTGTCCCATTTGTGGTGCTGTAGGGCGGTGTGAAAAAGAGGCGGGGGAAAAAGCATAAAGGGTTGTTGGTCTGACGTCTGCTGTTGGTGCATCCCTAGTGTTCATGCAATCTAATGAAAGTAAATCATTTTGATCAAAATGTTCCAGGCCGGTTGTTAATCCCAATCCTGATCGACCAGTCAGTTTTTAATATGTTGCAAGGCTTATCACAATAAAAATGACGTTAAAATCGTGATCTTGATTCGTTGCTCAGTGCGATTCGCTGCAGCACCACGACAGTAGCATACCAACTGTGATGGCACGTTACGGCCATAACCCAGCATCATTTTCCATGAGGGCACAGCCAGATGAAGTGCATTTTGGATCAGAAATGGTAACCACATCGCTTCTGCACCACGCCAGTCATGCACAGCAAGATTTCTGCATCAAGTGCCGTCTGAACAACAGGGCCATTTATCCATCTCATTCCAGTTAGCCATGCTGCATGACCTTTGATATAAGACGAGCTTGTTTTGGCCTCATTGGTGCTGTTGATATTTTATGTTCAGTGACACAGAGTCTGCAGTAGGCTGACTAAAATTTAAAGGAGAATTCTGCATATTTTTCATGATTTCTGGATAAATAAATGGTTAAGATGTTTTAAAAAAATAAAAAATAGTGGTTTGATGTGACGCTGTGAACTAGAGAAACGTACGGGATCAGAGTTGTTCGCAGTGGTGGTGATGGGAACCAGACGTTAAAAGAAGGCTATCATGTGAAATGGTTTACAAATACACTGCCTTATGTCATATTTCTTAGTTTTGAGAGATGATTTGGGCCTAAAATGTATTCTTTTAATCCAAAGAATCTTCTTTTTTTTCTGGATTTACTGCTATTATGTCATTATACTATGTCAAAAACTATGAAGACACATTTAGGTTTACCCACCACTTTAGATAATAAATAAAATGGCCTTAATTTGTACCGTAGACATTGCGACCCCTGTTCCTATTCACTGTAAAGAAATTGTATTCCGAATGGCCTCAATCGGACGACACTGTTCTGACATATTTTTAAGGCAGTTGAAAACACAAGTGCGCCAACTGAAAACTCAGCCCTGACTGGACCTCACGTGACGTTCGCTGTCATGGTAACGTTTATTCGAAGTGGTTCTCCATGCACGCGTGTCATTTTGGATTCGGATTACTTGTAGTGATCATGTAAACTGACATTTTCCATCAGATTGTTGAGTGGAGTGAGCATAGAAACACCTCAGTCTTAATCTTAATTGGAATGTATTCAATCGGATTGTATTTCAGCAGAGCGATATGTTTGTGATGCTGGGCTACTGTGCTAAAATGTCTGCGTTTACATGCAAAGATTTTTGCCAGTCCATTTGATTACATTCCGATCACGGGTTAAGACGGGTGTCTTCTGGAAAATCTCCATTTACATGCTCACTACAAGTAATCCGATTCAAAATTACACGTATGCGTGGAGTACCACTTAGTGAAGATGTCACCATGACACCGAGCATCACGTGAGTCCAGTCAGAGTGAGATGAGCAGCAGTGAGCAGTGCTGGTGTTTTATATTTCCTTTAAAATGATGTCGCACTCAGGAAAATGAACCTCACATGTCCTTATTAAAGAAGGCCGAGAGGAAGACGTCGTGTTCTGAGACACACAAGCTGGACGTCCGGTCCCACCGCCGAGCATAAAGTTCGTCTCCTCTGCAGACCAGTTTCTGCTCCGCCGTCTGGAACGTTATAAATGTTTGACACAAATGTATATGCGCAGAACATCCTTAATGTTCTGGTGTTTACATGGTTATTATTGTTCTATTCAACCGATTGTTTACAGGATTACCCACCTCGCTCACTCAGATAGAAATCGTATTCCGAATGGCCTCAGTTGGAGTAATCTGTTCCGATTGAGGTGTAGACATGGATGTGTTGTATTCCAGTTGAGGTATTAGTTGGATCATTAACGTATTATCAAGCTGCATGTAAACATGGCTGTTGTCTGCACTTCGATAATTTTGCTGTGTTTGTAACTCCAAAGAGATGAATGCTGAGTTTCTCTGTAATGCTAATCCAGGTGATTAATTTCTACACTTCATGAATGTTTATGTATCTACATCAGTATTTCAAGAGTTTTATTGTCATGTGGACAGCAGAACAGGCAGTTACACTGTACAATGAAAGTCTTACTTTGCTGTTCCTCCATTCACCAAATAATCTTAAGAGATAAGTAACTAAAAACAGTAGTAAAAAAAGTACAAGTTAAAATGTACAGTATGTACATCGGCAGTTATGTACATTAAAGACATTAGGTATCAGCACCGGTGCGCACCCTGAGTGCAGCCCTCTGCTTGAGGTAGCCCATAATCTCAGCGCCCTGTGCTCTTTGCCACTGCTCAGTCCCTGCAAGTATTTCCCTTGATTGAATTCCCCAGGCGATAATCTCTGTTGAGTAGACGGTAAACACAGGTCAAGGCTTGATGTCTAGTGACCTGCTCTCTAGGCCAGCCTTAAACACACTCTGACCTAATACATGTTTCGCCACTCCTTGCTGTCTACAGCCTTTGAGGAGCAGCAGACGGATTGCAGACGTACTGGTCTGAAGTGGAATTGTCGAGATATGAAAACTGTGTAAGGTGTCGTGTGAGTTGTGTAAGGCTGCATACTTGCCCTTTTTCTGATTATGCAGCAGAACCGAAGCTTATGGCTGAAATCAGTCGCTGATTTGAAAGTAGGCCACCTAAGCGAGAGTTTGATCATTAGTACTCTTTAGACATTTCAGATTATGGTCTCTACAGGTCTCTTATCTACCAGCTGGCAGGGTGTGTGCAAATACCACAGCTAGCGTGACGCTAAGGTCACCTGTAGGATGTCTGCTTTGGTTTTAAACCTGTTTGTTGTTGAACAGCCTGTTTTAAATCATGAGTTTAGCGACGGTGTCAGAATTGCATCTTGCTGGGGATGTGCATTTTGACTTATTTTGACATTTGATTATTCGTTCATTAACCCTCACTGGTACGTGGTTATCACTGGTGCAGTAGCTCCAAGAGGAACATGTTTCAAAATGGATTAAACCTACAAAATAGCCGCAAAATGGTAAATAACGCTGCTGTCGGAACAAAACCTCATATCTCCATTTTTGTCATTTTTCAGTTGTTGACCTCATTTGAAAGAAGTCGTCGTCCTATATTTTGTGTGTAAATCTCGAGACGAATTGACCAGAATAAATGACTTGGAAAGACGTCTGGTTCCATTGACTTACAGTACAGATGGAGTTCTCATTTTGGAGATACAAGGTTTTGTTCAACAACAAACACTGATATTCATGTTGGTTGAAAAAGAGGCTGCCTTTTCAGATGAGCTATTGAGCTTACAGAGTTAAACAGCACAGCACTGGTTTACAGGCTACTGACTATGTGCCAACATTTTAGTGTCAGAGATATTTTTCAACATCAGCTAGAGTAATTTAGATAGCAGCTGCACTCTCTTTGCCTTTCTAGTCTCATCCTTAACAAGTTGGTCCAATTTCAGGTGCTTGTGTTTCATAGTAGCAAAGTGTAATATGATCTACTTACAATACGAATGAACTCACCACAGACTTATTGAAGCATAAAATTGGCATTTCACTGAATTGCCTGTATGTGTCTTTTTGTAATAAAACGAAATAAGTACCCAATAATGATTTCAGTATTTCAATACTGGCAGCTCAAATGAGTACTCAAGTACTCGAGTACCTGTACACATCTTAGTATTTTCTTTTTTCTGATGTCTGATCGGTTGGGGCAGACAAAGAACCAGTCAAACCGTGTTTATACTGTTTTGTACTTTTTCCTTAAATCTGCACTTTGTATATTTTAGCCTTATGTTTGATTGTTTTGTGTGTAGAAAGTGCCGTTGGATTGCTGCTCAGTTTCGTTGTACACTGTGCAATGACGACAAAGGCATCTTATCATATCTTATATCTAAAAAAATGACTATAAACACCATTTTTATTTAGTATTTCTCACGCTGTCCTGCAGTAAATCCAGTTAAATGGTATTAATTAATAAAACATGTGGTAATTCATTACACTTTTTGGCAAAATTCTGACCTTAGGAGCCGCAATATTTTATGTCTGTTTGACCATCTTGGCTGTAAATGTGTCTCAGTATGTGCTGATGTATTGGTGTAAGCTAACAAATATATAATATCAACGAGAATCCTCTGAGATTGTTGTCTGTGCTGCTATGGTGAGCAACAGTCTGTGCACCGGTGTTTAGGGTTAAATGATGAGCAGTTAAACATTAACTCCACTGTTTACGACCATTGAGTGTTAAAACTGTGTTAGAACGATCAGCAGAGCTTTATTATCTCAAAGTAGGATCATTTTATTTTTGCCTGAAAATCTGATTCTGCTGTGGAGCCGCAACAGCACAGTAGAAGTGCCGACCCCTGGACTAGGACAGCCACAACAAGCTTAGAGAAGAATATTGTGTTGTATTGTAATCGCGGTGGTGATGGATATCGTCACATTGCCTACCGTTAACAATGGATAATATTTTAAACTAGTATGTAAGCATAATTCTTTTATTCTGGGAGAGCAGAACATTTAGAAGATGCTGGGCTTCTGCCTTTAAATGTCAATGTTTTATTAGTTTTACTGTATTTCCAAGCCTGTTCAAACTCTGTATTACTGATCCATCCAGGTTGATTTGGTTCCAGTGTGTATGCTTTGTAAATGTTTACTGATGTGTTGTGGGAGGATGTGTACAGGAAAGATGACCGGCATTGGCATTGGACGCCATATCGCCGCTTGTGTTCAAGAAATTGCGCTTCTGTAGGTTCTTTGTGTTGGGCAGTGCTTTGAGGAAGCTGTTATTGTCATGGCCTGTTCTGAGGTGGCCTGCAGAAGTTTGCCTTAAAATATCGAAGTGAGTGCAAGTCTTTACATGGCCCAGTGACACTGGCGGGAGCTTTGTTTGACACGTGCATCCCTTGGAATCTTTAAGACAGCCTTGGCTTCTGTTTTCTCCAGAACGTTGAGAGTGGAGCTTTTTCTTTTTTTGTCCTCTGTTAAAAAGCCAGGGGTTTTTGTGGCTGCCTTAAACTGTGTGTATGTGTAGTTGGTGTGCAGGAAGGATGTGAGCTTGTTGAAGAGCTTTTTTGCACAAAGAAAACGTCACTCATGGTCACCCCGAGCAACAGGTTTTGTTTTTTGTTTTTTTTTTTTTTTTTCTTTTTTTGGCAGATGCTGTCCCTACACATCCTCCCCGAGTGGTAGGGCCAAGGAGAGGCCGAGGGGAGGGCCGGGGTTGGGGTTTTTTCGGGGACTCTTTGCCTGGGCTGGGCTTCTCCAGCCTGCCCTGCTCTGCTTTTAATCATGAAGAGTGCTGTGGGACTCTTGACTCACTGGCTTTCAGTCTTACATCAGCACATTTCACATTTTCTCTCACTGTGTGTCTGTCTGTCTGCTTCTCTCTGTCTCCCTCTCTCTCTGTGGGTGTGTCTGAGAGTGAGACAGAAGACAGGCACTTTTCTAAGAAACACGCATTGTGTCAGTATGCTCATAAATATGCATGCGCCCCTGTGGTATGCGTTTTGCCTTTCAGACTGTCGGAAGCTGCAGTGCTTAATATTCCAAATGGAACGGTCACTGTCAGTTCTGTTAGAAATCGATGCTAGTACCATATCCTTCATTGGTGTGTCTTCTTATAACATTGGCCTGGTTTTATATGCTGCAAATGGTCATCATTAATTTTAATGTCCATTTTCCAGCCTCTCTATACCCCTTAGAATTAAACCGCCTGTTTTAGTCAGTGTGTCAGTAAGACTGATATAAGATAAATGAGCTCTGTTCAGATTGGCTGTCCTGTGTTCTGCCTCCTCCCAAAAGCCCTTAGAGCTGAAACACTCCCTAGAAGGTCATTGTGAATGGGTGGGGCTAAACTTCTGAATTTGTTGTTGTGACATCACAGAGACAATGAATTCCAAGTTTAATTGTTTCAGAGAAACAGTTTCCCTTCGTGGACGGTTTCAATTGGGTAATGGTACATTTTAAAACCTAAACAATGGTTACATATCATGCCTTTATTTCAAAAATGTGATGGGAAACTGAAGATTAAAGTTGTGTGTTTATAAAAATAATGCCAAAATAATATTAATTGACTTGAACTAAACATTCACAACACTTTCAAAGATACCAAAATACAGGGCTGGAAACTAAGATAAGTTAGACTTTCTTTAGTTACTTTAGTGTATGTGTGTGTGTGTGTGTGTGTGTGTGTGTGTGTGTGTGTGTGTGTGTGTGTGTATATATATAAAGAAAGACCAATAGTAGAATTCGAAGGAAGGGATGCACTGATATGGGAATTGTGGGTGAGGACTGATGTCAGACACGCAAACATTTAACAGTTGTTGTAGCTGGGACTACATTTAATAGCTCTTTTTTATCATTACAGAATAATGTAACACTTATTTGTAGGGTTAAAAATGCAGTAAAATAAATAAAATGCTCTTTTGGAGTTCAATAAATCCATCACCAACTCTCAGTTTGAAGTACTGTGTGTGTGTGTGTGTGTGTGTGTGTGTGTGTGTGTGTGTGTGTGTGTGTGTGTGTGTGTGTGTGTGTGTCAATATTTGATTATCATACTAATCGCCAACGAATAACTGCCAGTTCATCAAGGAAGTGCATGTTAAGGAGGTACTTATTAATGTATGACTTGTTTTGGTCCCCTGCATACAATATTAAGATTGAGATGGTTCAGAGTTGGCAGAAAATCCTGGCTGGGATATCAGAAAGAAAAAGAAAAGGATGCATGTGATCAGAACCATCCTGATACAGCGCTCACCTTCACTGTGGGATGCTGTTAGCTGTGTAGTTCTTCTCGTTGGATATTAATGTTTAAATGGTTTAGCACCGGAGCCTGCATCGATGCTCAACTTAAACTGAGCGCTTCAATTAAAAAATGTTCATTTCGGATCAGTGTAGATGTGGGCTGATATTTATGGGTTCTATATCGATATGAATGTCAAGTGCTTTTATCTCCATACCGAGACCTTGGCTCTTAATCAGTGCACTGTGTCAGAGGGTGCTGGTATTGGTACTTTGTACAGTTTAAGCTGTTCTGATCATGCAGGGCTTCTTTGCAATGCTGTGAAGCCCTGCACTGCCAGGGAGTTGGGCTGTCATGATAGTCTGGCTTTGCAGTTGTTGACAGCCTGCGGTTTCTGGTTTTGATTCAAAGCCAGGCGTTATTTCCTTATCAGCCTCTCTCTGCGTCGACCCTTGTTCAAACTTGTGGCAAGCTCTTAAAGGCACAGTGCTGATTTTTTAGACATGGGGCATTATCGGGATGCGCTGTATTTTAAGGGCTTTCCTGTAGTGTCCCTAGCTCTGGTCCTGGAGTGTGTTGTCTCTTCACATCAGAGTGTTCTTCTGCTGTAACACATCCTCTTCAACTCTAGAGGTTTATGAGCTGATCAGTTGAATCTGATCTGTTATAATAGGTACAGCAATGAAATGTGCATGACGAGGGTTACCAGGATCAGGAGAAACAGTGGTAGGATGAGGACTAGCATATTGTGATGGGTCTTTCAAATACTCAAATTAAAAGTAAGTTGTTGTCATAAATTCTAAATGAGAAGTCTGATTTATAGTTTGTTTATACGACTTATATTGTGCAAAATGTATGAATTCATTGACAGCAACACTTTTTAAGAACAAGCACTGGGCTTCCTTTCCTTGTTATATGGCAAATAAGGCAAATACTGAAACAAAAAAAGATCAATAGCCTACAAAACAATGCGAATTTCATTTATTAAGCTGCTGGCAAGTACCACCAGTAGCCAGCGTTACCTGCTCTGCACATCATGAGCCTTTTGAAACAAGAAATAGGCCCTGGATGGAAAAGGGCTGTGAAGTTCACAGCATCCTGACCTAAATTTTTTTCCATTGTTCTCTTTGAAGTACAGGAAGATTCACTCGAAAGAGGCCCTGAATATTCTCTTTCAACTCCTGTTAGGATGAAGCAGTCCGAACCAAAAGAATACGCTAATTATCTTGACGTATGTGTAATCGATTGCATTACATGCACTGCTGGAAGTGATCTCTGTTTTCTGCCAGACACTTGAAGGGCTACAGGGATGTGCACCCTGCATATCGTGGCAAACGGAGGTTAAGTGTCGCGATTGCTGTCTGGTGCCTTACCTTGTCACCCCGACGCAGACTTGATCTAAGCTCCGTATACTGAGGAGCACATTATACGTTCAGATTGCTTCGCCCCAGAGAGAGTTATTACAGGATATTTGGGGCCTCTTTCAAGTGGATCTCCCTGTAGTTGATGGCAACTAAGTAAAATATCCTCATCTGCTCAGTGTGTTTCACTTGGATCTGTTTTTGTTGTAGCACCGTTTTGATGCTAAGCAAAAACAATGATTTTTTGTTCGAGCTCTTTTGTGTGACATGAAATCGAGCCCAGAGGAAATAACATAAAATTGATTTGCGTAAAACGAGAAAACATATTGTGATATTCTTTAGTCTTGAGCAACGGTCAGTCAAATTTTAGCACTGTTTAACTAGTCAAGTCCTGGAACACATTGCACTAGATCAGATAGTTTTATTTGAGAGATTTGACTTGAGATTGGTCTGGAGTACTTCTGCTCTGCCTATTGTTAGTATTTCCTGTTGTAACTCGGCTACTCAGAAAAGACCAGCTAGTGAGATGATGTATTAGGTCAAGTGTTTTACAGCAGGGGAGAATGTGCAGGACCGGTAAATGGTTTGGGATCCACTGGTTTAGGCCAATAAAGCCTGGACACCTCATGATGTCTTTAGAGTATTGTATGTGGAATTTAAATATCTGCTTCTATTATAGGCTGAAAGTGGTATGTTTGATGCCCCGGTTCTGTATTGGATCAGACTCCCCTAAGCGCCAAAAATGTGCCCTATGCCGACCTGATTACACTGCTGTTACATAACTTGGATGACAGGTGAATTCCGCTGGCATTGATGGTCAGGAAGCACATCAGAATGGCTTCAGTTTGGATCACTGCCTGGATTCCTGCTGTGCTTGCCCTCCCTAGTTCCCGATGTTCTCCAGCCATCTGATTGTGTCCTTTGACCTTATTGAAATGAATGAATCCAGGGTTGTTGTTGCAGGCCTTTAGGTAAAGGAGAAAACTGGAAGAGACCACAAGCCCGCTCACTGTGAATCGTGTACTTGCAAAATATCATTAGCACTTGTAGTAGTAGGCCAGAAGTGGCCTGTCTTGGCTGTGCTGTGGCTGCAGGTTTTCATTTCAGCCAGACGTGGTCACACCGAATTCTGCTTGTTTAATTCGTTGGTCTCAGTGCTGCAACAGCTGATCATGTGTGGTCCTGCTTTGTTAGAATGAAAACCTGTAAAACTGGCCCTGTGTAACCCTGAAAGATGTTTGGAGACACTGACTTCCATTACTTGTTTGTTACTGTGGCCTTTTAGGAAGGAATGCAAAGAAACTAAATGATGCAAAACATTGTGATGCATGTCGTGTCGTGAAGTCGCTGTCAATACACAGCCCTAGTCTCCGGTTCCTCATTGGTTTACCCTGAAAGTGATCTGCTCTATAGTGGCTTCAGCACAAGCTTCACTGACCCACACTTTCACTTCACCTGTAATAACGTTTGGGTTGAGTTGAGCGCGACTGTCGTGTGGTCTCTCTGAGAACTGTGTGGGGGAAATTTCCTCAGAACTTGTCACCTGCTCACCGCCGTAGACCAGAGCAAACACCGTTCAGCCTAGTTTGCGGAGTGTCATTGTTCGTTGGTTTCTGCTGTGGAGCTTTTGTACTGTTACTGCTGCTGACCTTCCTACCATGCAGCTGTGGCGCTTGTTTCAGTACATTGCAGATATGATTCCCATGCACAGTAGGATTTATTTGTCTGAGGGGTGAAAAGCACTAGATTGAATACTTGTACTTTTACTCAGTTGCATTTCCTAGAGGGAAAAAAACAAATATATACGTTTTACTCCCAACAAATTTCATAGGCCAGATGACTTTTTCTTTTACCAGTCAGTCGAGTTGCTGTGTTTTCAATTGAAACTGCCAACCAATCAAATAAAAGTTTTCAATTATTCATACATGTACTTTTTACTTTCATACACGAGTTTGTTCAAGTTAATTTTTTCCACTTCCACTTGTGTTTTTGGCTCCATTTTTCCATTTGATACACCCATACTTTCATTTATGTGTAGTTATTCTGCACTTTGTAAGCTGTACTCCTCCCTTGATTGGTCTCTGGTTTCTAGACCTGCCACTGGCAATAATTTCTATACACGGTTAACCTGTTTGCTATCAGTTTGGCTTGGAAACAATTGAATTTTTTCCCTTAAGCCTTGTGTGGTTGGTTAGTTTAGTGGGTAACACCTCTGCCTTCTACGCTGTAGACTAGGGTTCAATCCCAACCAGGGCAAGTACCCTACACTATACCAATAAGAGTCCGTGGGCAAGACTCCTAACACCACCTTGGCCTTCCTATGTAAAGTAATCAAATTGTAAGTTGCTCTGGATAAGAGCGTCAGCCAAATGCCATAAATGTAAATGCACTTGAGTAATCAGGTAATGGGGAAACTCCTGGTCTACATGAGTCAGAAAGTAATCAGAATTTTGCTTTGCAACTGGTCAATAAACTAAAATATCAGTCAAACACTCAAACTTCATGCCGCAGACTGAGAAATCCGAAAGAAATCAGAGTAAGAGTTTACATGCATTGACGTTCATTTGGCTGAATATTACAGCAGATTAGACTGTTAGTTTAACTGAACTATCAGATATAATTGGGTTTAATGAATCAACCAGAAGTACTCACTGAATGTTCTTTATCTCGTTGACATGCACTACACAAACAGCTATGGTCCACTGGAGGATGGGTTCAGAGAGCACGAATGGGCTTGTGGGGTATGTGACTGCTCTGATAACGCCAAGCTCTTAACCTGCGCTGGTGCCAGCTGATCATCCGAGAACTTTCCCCATGCCCACCGTGCCAGGCCTGACCCAGTCAGCAGTCACACTCTCACTGGTGACGCTTTGTGCTCATCTAGTCTCTGCTGTCAAAGTGGGCCGTATTGAGATGTGTAGTTGTATGACATTATGAAACTTGGCTTTTTGTGATGCATGAGAATTTAATTGGGCAGTTAGGGACTTTTTTGCGAGCATTGTGCTTTCTAGTGTGAGAAACTCATCTTAAACATGTTTTACTTTCGTTTTCTCTTAATAGGAAAAACAGATGGTCATTTTTTTAAAATCGATTGGATTTTAATCAATTACTTTTCTGTGAACTGAAATGAAAGTCTTTTCAGGAGTCAAAGCCTTTTTTTCATCGTTGATTTGTTTTGGATTTGGTTTTATAGGCCACATGTTCCTTGATGTTGCTCAAGCAACTGTTTTTGCCTTTAGTCATGCTTTGGAGGAGAAATGCAAGGGGAAAAACCTTTTAGACATCCTCTACCCTGATGTGACTGATCACTTTTTGGATATATTGGGATGTCAGATGGAACTTTAAATCATCATTAACACTCAAGCTGCAGTCGTGATTTCTGTGCTATGGTTTTATGTGCATTTTTCCTTCAGAGTCACAAAATTAGGTCAGAAAACATTTCAAGTGTTGTTGAAAGCTGAGCTCTTGCCCATTCTGTGCTGCAGCTTATCCTTTATTTATGCAGTGTGTGTGTGTGTGTGTGTGTGTGTGTGTGTGTGTGTGTGTGTGTGTGTGTGTGTGTGTGTGTGTGTGTGTGTGTGTGCATGCAAAAGTGATTGTGAGCCATTTGCACACTTGGTACCTTAGGGGGAATCTTAAGAGCATGCGGACCCGTTTGCCAACTCAGCAGCGATATCGGGGAGTGGAGGGTTTGTGGAAGCGGAGAGAAACGGAATGCTTCTGTTTTAGACTTCCTGGAATAGTGTCTGTTTCTGGAATCACGAGAGGGGAGGGGAGCGAGAGAGGAAAGGAGATGGAGAGGAAGAGATGTGGATGGTGTTTCAGATCAGCTGAGATAAGAAAGGAGAAAATGTACTATGTGCATATTGTACCATTGTGAACACTCTCTGTCCTCAGGCCTTTCTCAGCCCATGTTGAGGTCAGTCATTTTAATAAAGAACCGACATCGAGTTAGAATTCAAATCTTTTATAAGTACAAGATGTATAAGGGATTTGTTTTGGTGCTGGGATCAGTATGCATACTGATAGGGAATAACATCTACACAATGCTCAGAAACCACCTTCCCTCTTCATGCTTTTCTCCAGCTGTTGCTATTTAGGGTTTTTTTTCAAGCCTTTTTCAAAAAGGTTATAACCTTTATAACCATATAAAACACACTGCATTAATCTGAAGGAGCAAGGCAGAGAAACCTTTAAGCGCTTTGAGTGTTCTTTGAGTGTTAGTGGTTCTGTATAGAAGGATTGTTTTTGCTAAAGAACCCTTGAGGAACCATCTTTTTTAAGAGTGTACACACTCTTATATATGCAAAGGCTTTGGGGTGTCTGGCAACTGCCTGTGCTGCTGCCTTTTGCGTTTACACATCAAAAAAATGTTCTGACCAGCAAATCGGAGCAAACGACACCTGTAGGCCAGTTCACCTGGATGAAGTCTGGCTTTGCTATGATAAAGAGCTGTTGTTTCTTTTCTTCATTTGGGCGTGTTCTAGAGTGAGTTCAGGTAATGAAGCGTGCATTGTCTTCATACCTCATTATGTGTTACGGATGTACTCCTTCATTGCCGTCATTCATTCACGCATCTAGTATTTCTAAACTGTTTTTATGTGGGGATTTCCATGCCACATTATAGGCAGGCCATCTCCCGAAAAGCCTCAGGGTTTAAAGAAAAATTGATCAGGTTGATATTTCCCAGCATGAAAGTTGAGGTTTCCTGCACGACGAGGCTGTGTCTGTGCATAAGACAGTAGGTAATTACAACCCCATTCCCGAAAAATTGGCATGCTGTGCAAAATGTCAATTAAAAACAAAATTCAATGACGTACAAATCATTTAAACACCTGTATTTCAATCAAATGTTGAAATTGAGAATTTTTTTTATTTTTTTTTTATTTTAACAATTTATGCCTATTTTGAATTTAATGCCAACAACCTGTTCCAAAAAAGAAGTGATGTGCCAGTTTTCAGCAGTGACAGGTCTGGACTGCAGGCAGGCCAGTTTAGCGCCCGGACTCTCTTAATATGGAGCAGTGCTGCTGTAATACATGCAGAATGTGGTTTGGCATTGTCTTGCTGAAATAATCAAGGCCTTCCTTGAAAAAGACAACATCTGGATGGTGGCATATGTTGCCAAAGCATGTATATATCGTCTAACATTAGTGCTAAAAGCATCTTCATTTTATATTATCTTGCTTTTCTGTAAATGCTGCTGTCTACCAGTCCATCAGGGGTTCGAAGAGGTACGATCTAGAGAGCTGATGGAATGTGGATAATTTGCCACAGGAAATTTTAAAAGGGAGCTGCTCGTTTTGATATAGTCTGAGCTCATCAACTGTAGCATTGCAGAACACGTTTCCCACAGCTGTATTTTATGAGGAGAATATGTAGATTGTGCAGGATGATGATTGTGCTTTTCTTCCCAGAGATGTTATCTCTAACCAGCAGCAGTGAGGTATGTTCAGAAGTGAAGAAGAGGTTCTGTTCTGTCAGTATTGTTGCTTAAGGGTCAGCACTGAGCGAAAATGCAGGCTTGTAAGTGCATGTTAGATAAACATGAATCTGTAGTGGATTCACAACATGATAAAATGGTTATGTTGTCAGTTCAGACTGTGTACCATTATGCACATTTTAAAATAACTGGTGGAAAAGTTTTTAGGGATCATATGCAGTATTAAGCTTGACTTAAATGATCATTCAGAAACATGCTGTAAAGTGAAACATCTGTCTAGTATGTCACATTATGCTCATACTAAAAATGCAGCGATTTCTACTGTAGTATTAATTAGCAGAGGCATTTGTGTAGGTATTATCTGTCAAACACAAGTCGTATTAGTGTCTAATGCTCAACCTTAAAGTACTCTGATTGGATCAGAGAGCAAAAAAAACTGCTGTCCCCTTGAAGAATTGGATAATCTAATTTTAACCCTCATGGCTTTATATAGGACAAATCATCAGATTTTCTTCCAACTTTTGCTCTGAGGAAAGCCACTCAAATGAAATGTTGTCATTTCTACTTATCATTGAGTGTGTTTACATGCTCTCAATAATCCGATTACTGCAGAAAGTCAGATTTAAGTATTCACATAATAGGAAAACTCTCGGTCTGCATGAGTCAGGCAGTTATCAGATTTCTGCTTGGCAAGCAGCCAGTAAGCTCATATAAGAAGACGTGACGCAATCGTAGCATAAAACTCAGACTTCATGACGCTGCTTTTTTCCCCATCATTTAGAGGGTGAATAATATTTAAATCCTTCATTTCGTCAAGCCTCTAGTTTATTTTAGCGTCGCTCCAAGTTTTCCGCTTCTGTCTCGCAGCAACGCTGCTTTCTTATTTCCGGTACTGCCGTCTGTTTTCGTCTGTTTACATGCATTGCGAACTCTGATTACGGAGCTAAAATCCAGCTCTCTTTATCAGATTTCTTAATCAGATTTCTAGACCTTACTCCGATCTAGGAAATTGGCGTGTGCTGTTTACGTGACCATTTGAGTAATCGGATAACATCAGAAATCTGATTATGATCGGATTATTGAGCGCATGTAAACCCACTCATAGACACGTCTTAATAAATAGTGCATTCAGAGCCTTTTTTGCCATTGACGTTAAAACGAGTAGAGACCAGCCAAAATGCAGGCTGCAGTGGAATGTGTATAAATATTAATGTAAATGGAATTTGTTACGTAACGGTGTTTGACATTATGTAATGGCAGTGAATAGTATAGCGCAACAGGGAATAATAACTCTAAGCCATAGCCTAATAGTGAGGAAGGCTTCTGTGTTTATTGATTTTAAGGCCTATGTGGACTTCAGCTGTGTCATGTAATCATTTGATACAACCAAATTAGAAGGAAAGTACGCTGAACTATTAAGAATAGTATGATGCATTAAAAGTTTTTCATAGTGAACCTACTAAACTTATTTTTTGGCACCTGTCCAACTGTTATCAGGGAATCATATCTCGGTTGTACGAGGCAGTTTTACTGTTAAACGTTGACCTCAGTGAGTAAGGGTTCTGGGCTCTTTGACAGCTCATTGTTTTCAAGGATGGAGGAAGCTTTTGTGACCAAATAACATCATCCCCCCCCCTGACTTTGGTTTTCAGTTACGTAGGGTTGCAAGGGTCATTTAATTATCTGATTCATCCGTTTTCAGAAGAAATGGGGAAGTTCACAACTTACAACTTGTTAAAACACATGGTTGAGCACATGGTGAACCACAACATGTCACACTGCCCTTCTTTATGCAGAAGTTTGATGGAAAATCTTGACTGTTGCTCTTGCCGAATGCAAAAGTAAGCAGGGTTCCTTTTAAGGTGTTTAACGAATACTCAAAAGCCTTGTGCACTTCTTTTCTCCACAAGGCGCATTCGTCAGGCGGATTTATGGCACGTCTGAATCAGGCTTGAGCAAACAGCACGTGTGCGAAACTCTGAGTGATATCGTGGAGTCTAGGTGTGGCTCTTCTACCTGCTCCTGTTTCTGCTGCCCTGTGCGCTGTGCAGGTAACTGTAGTGCCTGCGGTGAACTAAACGTACGTGCGAAAGCTCATATACCGAAAGTGGCTGAAATTGTTTATGATTGCCTGGAGCTTCTTTTACTGCTGGGTTTATGAGTTTGCCATTCAAATCTGGCCACCAGCTGAGAACAACACTGATGCTTGGTCAGGTGTTTGGGTTGTTTACCTGCTGGCTTTTGCTGAGTGGCTGTTTCCACATCTCCTTTCTTGACTGCTTTTGGTTACTGGTGGTAAGAAGCCACAGTTTGCCATTTTTCTCTCTGTTGCCTCCCAAGGTGAGCACATATTTGTATGTGTAAAATGGGCTGCATTCACACAGCAGGTGGAAGTGGCCCAAATCTGATTTTCCCACCAAATCTGAATTAAAAACATTTTTTTTTGGCTATTCACAGTATCTTTTAAATGTGATCTGTATGCAACATCAGTCTGAAGTGATTGGCTCCTAAACTGACCCACATACGCAAAAGAACAATGCTTCATCCAGAGGTAAGCACGACTACCGGTGAACGCCAGTCGCTCCCAGAGGGTTCAGTTTCATCTTTGCCCATGTGAGCGGGAGACATCATGAAGCTTCATTGACTGGCAGCTGGGCTCATCACCCAGAATGTGTTCGAGCTCGCTGTAAAAATGGTTTGGTCACTTCTTTGGATTCTTTAAACTTTGCTTTCAGACTTTTAACTGTTCTTTGACGCTGCAGCTGTGTTCTCTGTTACGGCTGCGTTCAGCCATTTCTTTGAAAATCTCTTCAAACTCAGAGGGGTTTGAATCAATCTTTACTATTTTTAGTATAGAAACGTCAGCCTTGAAGTTCTGAATCCCAGCAGCGTGAAATTATGACGATCGTCTAGTTGGACTGACGTATAAGTCGCATGAATTCCGATCTGGCTGTTCAGACCGAGTTGCGTTGCTGCAGTGCGGATACATGTCACATGTCAGTAGGAATTGCCAGATTTCGTGTATTTTTGCTGTTCACACTGCCGGAGAACACATCTGTGTCACATAAGAAGAGAAAGATTGGATTTGGCCCACTGTATGAAGAGAGGTGTATGCTGGTCACAGTTCCTTCACACACTGCTGTAGCTGTGTTCAGTGGCTACTGTCTCTCATTTGGACTGGTGGGGAGAGGGACAGCTGTCTAAATGGACTCAGGCACAGTCCCATGACTGCTTCAGCAGAGACAGAGCGCACTGTCTGGCACACAGACCCTCGCTGTTTCCCCAACACACAACGCTGGCCTTTCATACTGTATGCTTCGTACTGTATGTCAGCACAGCTCTCGCTCTTTCTCTCTCTCTCTGCTCTCTTTCTGTTCACTCTCTCTCTCTGCTTTTGCTCTCTTTGCTCTCTTTCTGCTCTCGCTTGTTCTGCTCTTGCTCTCGCTCTGCTCTCACTCTGCTCTCACTCTCGCTCTGCTCGCTGTCTCTCTGTTCTCTCGCGCTCTCTCTCTCTCGCGCTCTGCTCTCGCTCTTGCTCTGCTCGCGCTCTGCTCTCGCTCTCTCTCTGTTCTCTCTCGCTCTTTCTCTCTCGCTCTGCTCTCGCTCTCTCTCTCTTTCTCTTTCTTTATTTCTCTTCCAGCTCTCTCTCGCTCTCGCTCTGCTCTTGCTGTCTCTACTATCTCCAGTGAGTCCGGTGTGTAGAACCTGCTAGTGCGCACTGCTGGTGATTTAAACAATTGTTTGTTTATTATTCGATAAAAAATGTTTTAATTATCAAATGTTTTTAACATTATTGAGTATTTGATGCAGCTGTAGTTTTTGTTTCATAAAATTATGATTAATAATATGACTGTGATTCAAGACCTTCGAACAGTAGTGTAGACCTTTAGTTGAACAATGCGCATTAAGGCCTTATCAGCCATTAAACCAGCATGGGTTGTATCTGGGAGAAAGTTGGGCAAAGTTGTGCATGTGCATGCGTTGGGGTGTGTGCACGTGTGCGTGCGTGTGCGTGCGTGTGTGTGCGTGCGTGCGTGCTCTGCTCCATGCAGCCTGTTGGGTGCTGATTAGTGTGTGTGTGTGTGTGTGTGTGTGGTTTTGGGAGAGAGCTCAGCCTCTTGTTTGTTCTTCAGCAAAGTGTACTTGTGGTTTTGAATTTCTGGAGAAAGAAGCCAGAAATGACAGCATTTTCTCCTGTCCTGCTGCTGCTTTGGCTAATTTCTGCTGGTGTGTTCATTTGGATGTATAGCTTACACTATTCTCCCTGACACACAGTGATGTCCTGGTCCAGTTTTTTTGCCCTCAATCCTCAGTTAAAGGGGCCAGATCCTACATTTTTCTTGTATTTAACTTCTTTCTCTGAAGTTGACTTAGGACGCTTGCGTGGATGTACATACCAAACATGACATTCATTTTCACACGACCCTTCTAGTCATTTCTTTTATCCTTTAGAATTTAACAGATTGTTTCTGTTACTGTGCCTTTAAGGTTGATATATGTAAATGAGCTGTTCTGTTTGATGGTCTGCTCTTTATTGTAACTCGTTCTAAAAGCAGTCTGGGGTGAAACACTCCTTATAACATCAGTGTAAGTGGGCAGGTCTAAGCTGTTGTGGGCTGAACAGGTGAATGTGTGAAGTTTCATTTTGGAGTGCTGACGATTTGAGACAGTTTTAGACTTTAGACTTTAATAACAGCTGATATATTAAGGAAACACATTTTTTTTCTAATAATTGTGGGATTAATCATGGGATGGTATTGGTATTTCTTGCATATGTAAAGCCCACCTCCCACAACCTTTATCATAAGGTGAAAAACCTCTTGAAACTGGTCTGTAGTGGGATTCAAAATGAAACCCTTGATACTTTATGTAAATATGTCAGTTTTCAAGACCCAAAAAGCCAGCAGTGCTTACATACTACACCAAACGCCTTTATTTCATATTCTGTTCTATTTCAAAGTCAATTAATATTTGTGATTTTATAGGTAAAGCACTACAGTGAACACTTTCAGTGCATTAAATGGTTAAACTAGTCCAGCTTGAGTAAGTACTGCGGAGCAAATTGTTTTAAAATTCTAATAAAATTAAATGACTTAATTATTAGTATATCCAAAGCGTGATACTTTGAGCCAATTGAATTTGTTGGCCTTTTTTCAGTGATTATTTTATAGTGTTTTCAGTGCTGACTTGCAGTCTTGTTTGATTAAGCAGTGTAGTAGGTTTGGCAAATTATCTTTAAAATTCTACAATAAAATGAAGGTTTATGGTATGTACATAGTATGACACGCTCTGATTACTTTTGGATTGTTTTGTCTTCTTATGAGAAATAATAACTTGAATGTATTGAATGTCACTTTTGTGGTTCAAGTTGCTCTACACTCTTAAAAAGACGGTTCTTCGAGGGGTCTTTAGTAAAGCGAATGGCTCTAAACAGGGCCATTTAATGCTTCATTGACTCTTTGCATGATATTGTTCTTGAGATTGACAAAGAATGTCTTGTTTATAGTTCTACATAGAACCTTCTCCTGTGAATGGTTCTGTATAACACCCAAAAACGTTCTTCTGTTATGTGTAATATGACGAAGGGGGCCTTTAGGCTATTCATGACAGCTGACACAAATCTACATAAAGGCTTATTCCAACTGTAGTCCTTTGTCTTGACACTTGTTGAGGTGAAATAAAATCAAAATTGCTCAAAGCCAGAGCTGAAAGAAGAATCGTTTCTATATATAAGAGAGCACAAACTTTTCAAACTTCAATAGCTGCAGTTTTTAAAAAAAATGATAGCCTACATGATCAGAAACATTGTCTTCAACTTTAAGAGTGGAAATTTAACCTCATAACACAGAGCTTGTGAAGTACCTGTAGATAAGGTAGACCAATCGGGCAACCAAATCTCCGTGTGTTGTGACATCACAACCACATCTTACTGGAAGTCTGGCACCCCGTGTTCAGGGTTCAAGGCCCGAACCTCAATTTATAGAATATAATCGCTTTTTAAATTGCAGGCAGAAAAATCGCAGTTAGATATTTTCCCTAAATCTTTCATCCTTGCTCAGAGCTTTATTACAGCTGATGATGAACCTTTATAAATGTTTGTCAGTTGTCATTAAGGCTGATGCAGGTGGCCAAAATTACAAGTGCTGCCCAAATAATGTAATCAAGGACAAATCTCTCAATGAGCTCTCATATCAATTTTTTAGATTGCATCAGAACATTCCTGCTCACAAGCGCCATGTTATCACTGAAGGAGGCCTTGTTACGTCATACCTGCTGGAGTTATCACTTAATTTCTGCGTGTGTGCACATGTTCAGTGTGTGGGGCATTGTTTGTTTCTGTTGTAGATAAGCATATTTCAGTACTCTGCCTGACTGTCTGTGTCTGTCTCGGTTAAGGGGGAAGTGAGGGTCAAGGCCGGATTCTCCAGCGATTCCCAGAGAAAGACTGGGAGGATAACCCCTTCCCCCAGGGCATTGAGCTAGTGAGTACACACACACATGCACAGATACCACCCCCCACCACACACACACACACTGGAGGGATCAGTTTAATCTAGAAGCCAGATCATGCCCTCTCTCATAATTTAAATAAGCTTCATAAACCTCATAAATGCTCTGTGAACATTTACATTTTTCTTTTCTGCTTGTACTGTACAAATATTTACACTTATCTGTAAAATATTTTATTCACAGTAAGAGAGTTTTGGTATTTTCCCATATGAAAAATGTGAGACCAAGGATTCCAGGATTTGAGCTTTTTGCTCTGTCCTTATTGAGCCTACGACACAGTTAATTCTATACATTCGAATTCTTATGCTCCTGTATGTTGTGCTCTGTCTACCTCTGTCTTTCTTTATCTCTTTCTTTCTCTCAGTTCTGCCAGCCCAGTGGATGGCAGCTGGTTCCCGAAAGGCTGCCCGCCTCCTTCTTTGTGGCTGTGCTCACAGACATTAACTCGGAGCGCCATTACTGTGCCTGCTTCACTTTCTGGGAGACTGTAGAGAACCCTCAGGTGAGGAGACTGTAGCACGCAGAGAGAGGAAGGCTGGCACTGGCATCCAGCTGTCTTATTTTTCATTAGTCATTCTATTTGGGCCCAATTCCATTTCATCCATTGCCCTTACCACGTAGCTCTTGGCCCTTTGTTTTATGCGTTCACGACTAGTGTTTGTAGGGTGTCCCGTTTTTTGTTGCAATAGAGGTGTAAGGAGAAGTGTGAGGGCTACATGAGACTCGCTCCGAATAACAGTGTTATGAGGGGGACAAAAACAAACCAAAACTGGCACGATGGCTATGCAAGCGACAAAAGAAACCCACAAATGTGATCATTTTCTCTGTTAAAAATATACGATAACCATTAGTTTAATGTCGTCTCAATGTTTTATGGTCTAATTCTTAACGAGCATAAAAAAAATGACTAACTAGCTAGCTACATTACCCAGAATGTACCAACTGCTCCATTTAAGGTGGAACGGGAAAATTCAAACAAGAAGCTGGAGAATAGCTGACTTCCGCTCCATATCACCAAAGAATTAGGGGCTCTAAATGTAACTAAGGGTGAACCCTCCTCTATCACTGCAGACTGGCAGGGTTTTCTACCGAGCCACACAAGTAGCCTGTTAATGAAGGAATGTTCTTTCATTATTTGAGGGGTCCCATTTCATAGGGGAAGATTTCAACCACTACCCCTCATAACTCCATTCCATGGTGCCAAGCGACACTTAGAAACGAGGGCTAAGGGTAAAAATAAGAAATGGGATTGGGCCTTGATATTCAGTAATGAAATTGGCTTCAGAACAGCCCTGTGTGTAGAACTTCACTGTTCTTCAGACAGCAATGCTCAGGACATGGCTATTCATGCAAATGCAATTGTTCACCATGCAGCATCTGCAGATGCAGTACTGAGAACAGCTATTTTTGTGTGCATGTGTAGCTGCAGAAGGAAGAGCCCAGCGAGGCTGATGAGGACGAGACGCCTGAGCTCCTCCAGCCAGCACAGCTCTATGCCCCCAAGAGTCTGGTGCTGGTGTCCCGCCTGGACCACACCGAGGTGTTCAGGGTGAGCCCCCACACATGCATGTCTTCTGAAAAGAATAGTTCAGTCAGAAATCAAGTAGACCCAAGTTAGTTGATCAGCCAGGACATGTTTGGAACTGTAACGCAAGCTGCATTCACTCACCAGACGGGAATCAGTTTGTCAAAAAATCTGCATATTTAAGTCATTAGAATGTAAACAAGATCATGCAGTCATTTAATGTGAAATGATTTGTTCCATAGAAACTGAGTAGTGCTGAGTAGTGAATAAAAAATAAAGAGCCTGAGGTTAGGGAGCCAGCCTTGTGACCGGAGGGTCACTGGTTTGATCCCTTGAGCTGACAGTACATGACTGAGGTGCCCTTGAGCAAGGCACCTAACCCCCAACTGCTCCCCGGGTGCCATGGATAGGGCTGCCCGCCACTCCGGGCAAGTGTGCTCATTGCTCCTAGTGTGTGTGCTCACTAGTATGTATGTTGTAGTTCACTGCACAGATGGGTTAGATACAGAGGTGACATTTCCCCTGTTGTGGGACTAATAAGGGTCACTTAATCTAATCTGAGATGTGTAATGCCTTTAAAAGCTCATTCACTGAAAGGTATTACATGGATGTTCAGGCAGGTTCACTCTCTGTTTTGGTTAGTGGTTATATTAGCAGTGTAGACATCCTGTCCCCTGGTTCCAATTGCCATTATTGAAAACACCGGAATCAGTATGTTTCTCTACAGTGAACCATTTCATGTAGTTTCACTTGGCATGACTGTTTTTTGCATCTCAACAACTGCATGACTCTTTTTTTTTTTTTTTGTTTGTTTGTTTTTGGAAAAATCTGAGGAATTCCCCTTTAAGTCATCTCAAATAGACTTCTTTGTGTTTTCTGAGACCCTCGCAGCTGTTATAAAAACAGCCAATGGGTGAGCTTAAGTTGACCTTCCTGCTTTATTCATTGCAGAACTGCCTAGGACTTATCTACACCGTTCATGTGGATAGCCTTAACGTTCCCTTGGAAACGGTCATTGGGAACCTCCTAACCTGCGTCATTCCCATCGCTGGAGGGTCTCAGGTGAGATTCACATTCACACATATGGTGTGTACGGTGTGCCATGCCTGTATACAGCTACCCCAGCATGTTAGTGTATGCATCATGCTAGACAGCTGGCATTGGTCCCAGTGCTAGTGCAGGAGGGCAGCACGCAGAGCCTGGAGAGTGCAAGGTGCTTTTTTTTCACAGAAATCGAAACTCCAGAGTTTCTTTCTGGTTAAAAGCCCTTTGTCTCTCCCTTCTGTGTACATGTATGTATGCCTGTGTGTGTATGTGTGTGCATGCACGCAAATACAGATTAAAGACACCATTTTTTAAATGTTGGATTAATTCCTCTCTTGAGTGGATGACACAGTTTTT
Organism: Pygocentrus nattereri; assembly: GCF_015220715.1. Taxonomy (NCBI): domain Eukaryota; kingdom Metazoa; phylum Chordata; class Actinopteri; order Characiformes; family Serrasalmidae; genus Pygocentrus; species Pygocentrus nattereri. The sequence continues at coordinate 48,842,458 of NC_051211.1, forward strand.
CCATTAAAGCAGCCATAATCTTAATCTGCGCCTCTCTCTCTGCTTTTCTTGTTACACATAGATTAAGTAATATAGTTCTGGTTAAAGCCCATAAATATGTAGCAGTGGTATTTGGTCAGTGAGTCAGTGTTATTTCCATTTGTACCAGTAATACTGTTGCCATAGAGTATTTTTACAATTTGTGGTGCTTTTAAAGGATTGTTCAACATTCCTGCACATTACTGTGGGGCAGCGTTCATAAGGATAAATGATGGCTCAAGAAGGCTGAGCATACACTACATGACTTAAAATTGCAGCAGATTTCGGTTTCTGCTCAGGCAGTGTGCACATCTCTTCAACTTTTTCTCCCTCTTCTAGCTCTCTGATTGGCTGTTGTTGGAGTCCCTCACTGAGTACATCTCTGACCTTCTCACATTACAGGACTCTTGAATATTTTGAGTCATAAATATCAAGCATCCTTGACCATATTGGAAGGCCTCCCATCACTTCAGAATGTGATCGGAGGGCTAAGGAGTCACTTTTTTCTCCAACCAAGTGACTTCGCACCATCAGTAGCTTCTTGTCGTGCTCCGACAGATAAAATCCTTCAGATTGTTCCTTCTGACAAATGTTTACAAATTGTGGTAAAAATCAGATGGAAAATCTCCATCTGATTTTTTAGATGTAACACATAATTAAATGGTTTAGGTACAAAGTGTTTTGAGTGGTTTGGTGTGAAATGCTCCGTTCTAGAGAAACTTGCTGAGTCAGAATTGTTCACAGTGGTGGTGATAGGAACCAGTCATCCGCCTCTAAAAGCTCCCTCACAAAGTTATCACACAAAATAGTTAGGTATACACTATCTGTTATCTGAGACATTGGTTGGTGGAGTGTGGTGTGTAACACCTCTGCCTTCCACGCTGTAGACTGGGGTTCAATCACCTGTTTGGACAAGCCATGCTACCCACCCATTATTTTTCAAGTTTTTCAGTATTTTACATCACTGGTGGTTTTGGACAGGAAATAAAAAGGCTATGTTTACGTTGTTGTCCTGGTGACATCTAGTTCCTATCACCACCTGAGTCATGACACAAATGTACCATTTCACAACAAACCACTCTGAATGACTTTGTTTACATCTCAACCACTGAATTATGCAGACATTTTGGAAAAGCGGTTCCCCCTTAGGCCCTTTATTTAAAAACACTTCCGATTCCAGTAGGCGTTGTTTGTCAGGAAGGCAAATGCTGCTTTTGTCACCTTTTTCTGTCCAGTGACATTTGATTTTCTCTGGCTTTAGGTTGCCATGACACTTTCTGTAGTGAAATGACAGACTTTGTAGCTAAGAGTGTGTTGAAGTTACATAAGGCTGATAATGACACAGCATGCTAAGTCAGGTTGGTGAGCGTTTTCTGTTGTTTGTCCTTTTACCATTTATAAGACATAAGCTACCTCACATCAGCATTGTCACTTTCATATTCACTCGGCTGCGAGCGCTCACATGCTATGTCATTTCACCCAAAAAAGTGTCACAAGACAACCCAAAGTCTGGTGACGCTGGTTTTACAGACATCTGAGTTTGCACAAACTAGCTCATTCGTCAGTTAGCTTTATGAACACTGCCCTACAGTGAGGTATTGTCAAATCTGGCACATGGCAGTATTATTTTCTGATTAAAACTGGGTCCTCTTTTCTCAGTTGTGTTGTGGTAAAAATGTTAACATTATTTCTAACTCACTGTTACACAAAAATGCTTCTATTGAAGTTAAAACCCTCATCCTGTGTGTTACAGATAAATGATCCCCCAGTCTGTAGTTTATCTGACTGGCTTCTGGGTTGTTTCCAGGTAACGGTTACCTTTTTAGCAGCTTCAACCAAATCAGCTCCTCATGATTCTGCCTATTGCTGATCAGAGATACGATTATACATGGACAACTTATGATTTTTCTTTTTTTTCCCTTTCCAGTTTTGTCACTGATTTGCATTTGCTCGCTGTTTATTTTGCACTTAACCAACCAATCAGTTTCAGATTTAATCAATCTCCTTTTAAAATTCAGTACTTTTTTATTTGAAAGGTTTATTTAAATGCAGGACTGTTGGAGATTTGCTTTCTCTGCACAAAAACCCACAATCTGTCCTCATGCACCGGTTTTCCGACACACGCATACACATGCGAGCCTTATGAGGGCAATGCTTGTATCTTGGCTGGGTGGACAGTGGGGGTGAACATATGGGCTGGCAGGGTGGCAGATGGTGTCTAAGCAGGCCACAGTGTGTGTGAATGACGGTCTCGGAAACACACACACACGAGCAAACGTACACACAGTCTTGTTTTAAGCTCCTGGCTCTGACCTGAGCACATCAACACTCCATTTTTAGCACAGAAAATTGTATTTTTACACCAAAGTGGGAACCTTTTGGATGCAACCTGAATTCTGTCTGGTGCACTAAGGCAATGGGCCACATTGATGGCTTAATATAGACTCATTTTAAGGCAGACTCTTCAGCAAATGTGAACAGCTTTAGCCCTAACCCAAAATGCAGTTGATTAAACAACATCATTTGGTATTTAAAGTGTGCTCCTTATGTTTTACGCTGGAACCGTGAGGCTAATGTAGCTGAAGAGTAATAGAAGCTTATACCCCACGAATTGGCATTGTGCAAACTGTGTGGTCTTCAAACCATGTAGAGTTGTTAAGTAATATCAGATGTATGTGATTTCTGATGTTGTAGGGCAGGGGTGTCCAGAAGCCTCTTGCATCTTTTATGCAGTGGTAGGCAACACAGTAGCTCACAAAGCTCAGATTCATGTAAATTACATGAAAAAAGTACATGAAAATGTAATATTTTGAATCATTTCTGAATAATATGTTGGATCTCGGGTATGTTAACAGTACAATCAGGCCCTCTTTGAAAAAAAGTTTGGACACCCCTGTTGTAGGCCATGCCGTTATGTTTTAAAACGGGCAGAAAATACACTGCAGAGGCAAAAACAGCAGTAGCAGGCATACTGAAGCCTATTTTGTTCATATTTGTCTTTTTTTATAGATAAGTGTGTCATACAGTTATATACAGTGGTGTTACAGGGGAGATGAAGTGTAATTATGGTGGTTTCAGTTGGACTGTCGCTTGAAATAGTGTTGTAACTGTAGCTTGTTTTGAGCTCTATCAGGTTTGCTGTTTTCAGTGTATAGTAAAAGATAAATGTGCATACATGAGTAGAGTTCTGAAGATGTTGTAACGTTATCTGTATCTTTGGGCAGCTTAAACTGTTTGAGCTTGACGTCTTCATATACAATACTGTGCAGAGGTCCACCCTTCATTTGTTTAATATCCAGACCAAATGGTAAGTTATTTATTTTTCTGAGGAGACATAGTCCACTTCTATATAGAAGAGGAACGTCGAGGTCCACTGTGGCTTCAGATCTGAAGAAAATCCACCGGTGCTTTTTTTTGTCCATTGTGAGTCCAGACCTCAACATCGCCGAATGTGTGTGGGTTACTTGGATCATGAGATTCAGAAAATACAACCAACTTCTAAGACTGAACTTTGGAGGTGTTGAAAATAATCCCTATATATATTACTTGTTTGCATGTGTGACTGTATATAGTTATTGAGGATTCTGTGTAATTAAATAAATGAAGGGTGGTCTCTGACTTTTGCACAGTACTGTAGAAACCCATCACATTCTCCTTTGAGCCCTCGGTCAGGCCATGATCTGTGTCTAGCTAGGCTAGCAGTTAGCAGCCAGTGAACAGTGCTTTTACTGGAACCTTGGTTTCATTGCTGCGTGCCAACCCCTGGCACACTTCTCCACAGCCTACACTGTCTCATAGCTCATTCCTGGCTCCACTTTGGGACCGCTGGGTCAAAGCAAGAGAGAATGAGAATAAGAAAGTAAAAGTGAGCTGGGAGTTGCTAAATGTGTTGTCAGCAGAAGAAAGGAGTGGGAAATGGTTTGCTGAGGGAAGTGGGGGATGGAAGCCTGGACTGTGTGTGCGTGTGTGTCTGAGAGGGGAGGGTAAGAAAGCGTGTGAGAGAAAGTGAAAGAGTGATATTTCTTGGCATATTGAGTCTGCAAATCCAGCTAGGCTCCGCTGTGATTTTCAGTATCCTGGAGGGCATTTTTCCTGTTCCTCTGCCAGGCCAGAGTCAGGGAACTCATCTTCTGTTTGTTTTCCCAGAGAATAGCGCAATAAAAGTTCATTTGCTATCAAAACCACTAGTCTTGTGCAATTATAAAATTCCTTGACCTCACTGGGTCATATAATTTTCTTTTTTAAATATGGGCTGTTTGTGAAAGTGTGATAAATTAATGATTTACCGGCAAGTCACGAAAGCAAAGCATTATTCTTTAAGTGGAATTCCAACATTTTTCCAAAGAAACGGTCTATAATTCAACGGTTCAGATCAACCAGTTCATTCGGAGTGGTTTGGTTTGAAATGGTTAATTGTAGAAAATCTTAACAACTGTCTTTACAGTGGTAGTGACAGGAACAAGAGGTTGCCAGGTCTATAATGTGAGCATCAACATTTTATTTACTATCCAGAACCTCCAGTGAACCTACAAGAGCACAAGTTTTTGTGTGATGCTCATCAATCAGTCAACCTTCATTTAACCTCGGCAAACATTGAGGGTGACCCTCATTTACAGTGTTGCCAAGCTGACAGGACAAAATGATTGTTATATGTAAGAACATAACAAATGAGGAAAGTAAATTTAATAGTACAAATGACTCAAAATTATAAACATTCATAAAAAAGGTAGAAAACCAAACAATAATTAAAGCGTAACTAAAATGTAAAAGTTAATAAAATCATAAGATGAATCAAACAAAAGGAGGATAAGATCAAGAAAAGGAAACTGATTAAAGTGACTAATAATAATGAAATCTTAATTAAAACAAGAATAAGAATATGAATGTAATGAATGAAGGAGAGGGAGTAAAGTAATGAAAATTAGACAGTGGTGGTAGAAATCAAGTAAAAATATCAATCAAGTGATGTAGGGAAAAAAATGATGATGATGTAGGGAAAAAAAAGTTTCTTTAGATGCTATTTGGCCTTAAATGCTGTGCATGTGTGTCTCTGCCATGAATGGATTTTTACAAAATAAGTATTTGAGGCCATATCATCGTAAATCAATGTTTCAGACATCAGGCAGCATATTCCTAACCATTTCATGCAATAACTTTCTGTGAGGGAGGTTCTAGAGGCCTTCGCTCTTCAGGTATCTGGTTCCTGTCACCACCACTGCGAACAACTCTGACTCTCAAACAGAGCATTTCAAATCAGACCACTGGGAATGACTCTGTTTACCTCTTAACCGTTTAATTAAGCGGCAATTTTGATAAATTGGTGGAATTCCTTTGTCACTGTTCCATTCGAACGTCCCATGTCTTCCATGTATCGTCACATTTGTTTGCTTTTTTTGCTATTATTTGTCTTATGTTATTAGACCTTTTCTCTTTTTATTCAAACCCTGGTGTGTCTAACTCTTTCCTGTGGTGTTTGTTTCTGTATATGTGTGTGCGTGTGTGTGGTTTGTATGCTTGTGTGTCGCTAATCTAGCCAGACCAGGAGGACAGAGAGGAAGGCTTGGTACGCCCAACTTGATTCTGTTCAGCTCTTTCTGTTTCAGTGCTGCTGCCCTCTCTGGGTTTCTCTCCTCTGATCAAAAGACACCCTCAGCATCATGAGAACCAATCAGATCGCGAAGCTTCTGATCGGCCTAAATATTTGATCCAATCTCTGACACGTCCCCTGGCTAACTTGTACTTATCTCAGAAATAACTGGCATTCTTTCACTGATTGGATCAAAGACTGGATGCGGGGAAGATGCAGAAGGTGTCCAGCTTCACTCTCATTGCTGTGGCTTCGGGTGCATGTGCTGCTGCTAGCATAACTTCTGCAGCCAGAGCGCTTTGCACTGCTGCGTCTGGTCGATGGTCACGGATTCATCATCTGTGCACGTTTGTGTGAGGAAAGAGCTTGTATGTTTGATAATCTGGCCTGCATAGCAAATTTCCCTCTGTGGTACGCCTGTTACTATAACTGCACATTTGCCTGATCGCAGTTATTTGGGATGATCAGTTATTTAAGCTGGCTGTTCTCATTTTCCTCACATGTTACATTTCAACCATATTATGCCAAAACAAAGCAAAATGTTAACTGCGTGTGTAAATAAATGTAAATGAGAGAGTAAATGCATTCATTGCAACACATTCTGGGTCTCATGAAAACAAAAATTCTAGGTTCTGGTTCTTGTTCCTCTAACACCCATTTGTCAAACGCGGGGTGCAGCCTTGTGTTTGATACTCCGATCCGGACCGCAAAAGTATTTTAATATTCTATTAAGATTAGCCTGTTTCACAGTGCGCTGCACTACAATGCCCAGCATGCACTGCAACCTAATGCGCGCGCTCTGACTCCCCTCCCCCAACAGCTGTCTATGGGACAGCAGTAACACCTACACAGTTCTACACCAGTCATATCAAGCACACTAACGTCATTTGCACCTACCGTGAGCTCAGCAGCTCAGAAATTAAGCCCAATTATTAAGAAGCTTACAGCAAAGAAAGGATGTCAGGTGTCTAGTTCAAGCAAATAGATTTAAATAGGTTTAAAAGACTGAGACCCTGGGGGCGTGTAAGTTTTGGATATTTATATTCGTGTAATATTTCAAGGGCTACTACAAGTGCCTGGGTGAAGTTATTGTGTATTTTGAATAAACAGTGGCCAGTTCAGGTTATAGCACAGCATGAATCGAAAATGAAATATAATCAGGTGTTTTCTGGCCCACAGATTTGTAGGGATTTGCTTTGCTTGACCCCATATATGATTCTATTTAGACGTATAAACACCTGTATGAGAATCTGGAGCCTGTCCAGCAGTTTAAGGTATCATTTTCATGTTGGTACAACTAGTGTTAGCTGATACGTATACATACCTCAGAAGTAAGATTGCTAATCAGATCATTTGGCCACGTTAGACTTTTAATTTAGTAATCGCGTGGAATGAACAAGCAAATACAGTGAAATCGCTAGTTGTGATTATTTATATGACAGTCGTAAACTTTTATGATTGTGACCGCCTTTTTGTGGTCAAAAAAAAAGAGGCATGCTTGTTGTAATGCTGTCAATAATTGTTGCCGAGTGCTGAATTTTAGGTCCGTCTTGTCGATTTGTTTAAAAATATGAATGATAAAGATGCACCTTTTGTATAAATCAGTTAGCAGTTTGCCTGATTTTATGCTTTAAATTCTCTTGCTGGTCTTCTATAGTAGGAAAATGGCTGATATGCTGTTTTCTCCTTTAAATACATTTTAAAGTTACGTAGTTTTTTTTTTTACATATATATTATAAAGGGCATCGAGTTCAACTTTTCTACGTGTTTTGAATGACTTTGCATAGTTCAGTTATTATTCAGTTAACCCCTTAATTGGCCAAATTGTATTACACATTTCCATATATTCTATATACACTATATACACACTTCTGTATAGTCCCTGTAGTTACTAAATAATGAGCCTTAGAGTGAAATAAGCCTGGCATTTTAAGGCGTCAAGTCAAATTCTTTTCAGCCTTTTTCAAAACTCATCATCAAAATAATCTGTAGATTCCCTGCTGATGTAATTGACAGTAACCACCCTTCCAAACGATCCCTTCTGTCTGTCTTACATTTCTAGCTGCATTAGCATTTTTGCTTATTTTCATTAAATTCTCCATTTCTTCAGTTCTTATGTGGCTTTTGTGTGGAGCTGTTTTTTTTGTGATAGGTGTGCCTAAATGTGCTCCCCTGGGCCTGGTGTGTGAACACTGAGCTCAGATTCAGCAGCTGCTCAGTTCTCCTAATGTGCTGCCCATTTCACGCTACCATTCGCACCTGCAACTTCCTGTCCTAACTTAACCCTTCCGCTAAAGAGGGGTCTTCGCCTAGCTGCTCTTCGTCAACGCCTTACCCTTTGATCTGAGCAAGTGTTTGCAGTGTTGGTGTGTTGAATTTGTGCTGTGTTGCATGAAGTATTGCAGTCTCACTTTAACTAACACTTGAATCGTGTATTAACTTACACTGTTAATTGAGGTGGATACTTACTAGCACATTGATTTGCCTTACCTTGCTGATTTTTTTAAGAGAAAAGCACTTATACTGCAACATTACTAATTCATTCGGGTGGGTATTATGGGAAAAATAGAACAGCACAACATTTTAGTGGCACACCATGTGTAGCATGATGTTTAGTTATTCTAAGGTTTCATAGGTTTGCACGTAAAAATGAACGAGTATAATTTTAGTGAGTGTATTCAGTTCTACACGGCACTAAAAGCAATTTAACAGGAATAATTATGCTTTCTTTGTAATAAATCATGCAGTTGGTCAGCATTCAGTATTGGTCAGTATTGACAACATCCACAGAATGCTCAAAAAAAATTGTGAGAATGTGAAATAATTTATCAAAAATATGAATACATCATCATTTTGCCCACCCCTACTAGATCATGCATACTACTCACGCGGTGTTTTACTGTTCTGCTCATACACTACTATTCATGATGCTAACCCCCTCTTATCCTCTTTTTCTATCTTCAGTGTGATGCACCAGACAAGACCTCCTAATTTTAACCTTTTTTTCTCTCCTCCTACCACTTTTTCAGGAAGCCCTTAATAACCACTGTTGTCAGAGTATTAGTAAACAAATCTTGCATGGACCTGCTGTTTACTAAAGAGAGGGCAGACTAATCCAGAAGCTTGGTTGACCCTGTCTTTTGAACCTTAATACAGATTGCTGAATTGTGCTGTGTAATTGAGGAATGGCCTGGCGTGTTGTAGCGTAGCTGTTAATCCTTCGGTCTGATTAACCTCCATTCACTGTGGGTGCTCACTTTCACCCACTGCATAAACACTAACCCAAACAACAACCCATGGTCGTTCAATTTTGATTTCAAAACACTAGTATTGAAAACTGGGAAAATGTGTTTTTGGCTCTGTTATCGTCAGTGGAAAGGTGCACTGCATGGTGCATGCGTGGCCATAGAAGCACAGAATATAAGCTTATCACATACATCTCAGGGTTAATCATTTTATTGACAGAAAAAATCAGAGATGTTGAGAAGCTGGAACTAGAAATGGAAAAAAAAACATGATGAATCTGCTGTCCATCCATCCATCCATCCATCCATCTATCCATCCATGACCCCCTTATTCCATTTTCGTTTGTTTATTTAATGTGATTAGTATGTGAAACTATAAAACAAAGTTAACACTGACAATAACAAAACAATGTTAAGTTAGGCAAAAAGGTTTTTTTTTTTTTTTTTTCCCCCCAGTTTTCAATCTTGGTTTTTGAAATGAAAATCGACCAGATGTACACGAACCTGTTAAACCTAGTTGTCTTACTTGTGTGTGTTTGTATATATATATTCTCTCTCTCTCTCTCGCTCTCTCTCTCATCTTAAAGAGGACCATCACCTTGGGGGCAGGAGATAGACAGGTCATCCAAACGCCCATTAACGACTCCCTCCCTGTGAGTGGTTGCAGCGTGGCTCAGCTCTTCAGGCAACTCGGTAAGCCAATCAGCACCAGGGGCTGAACGATGAAAGTCTAACGATGCTACAGTTTTCCACATCACTCTCTGTTGATATTTGTCAGTGCTTACATGCTTTCTTTAAATATTCAAGTAGCATTTTAAATCTTGATGAAACCAGAGAATGGGTCTTTTTCTACAGCAGTAAAACACTCCCAGTGTTCGGAGAGGTTTTCCTCAAACTCCTGTCCATTTTTTTATCTTCTCTCTCCGTATTTTCAATAATGGAAATAATTAGCTAGCTAACTCTCGTAAGTGTTGCAAGGGACTAGCTAGACTGCTTCTTCCTCTTTGTCTAGCAGATATAAGGTATACATTAGTTAGATTAAGCCTTGCTGCTACATGATGATTTTATCAGCACACAGCCCTAACCAGCACACAACTAAAACAAGCCAAATGTTGAATTTGGTTTTGGTGCCACTGTTATTTTTCATCATTGCAGTGGAAGGTTGGTCTTCTGTTTAGAAGATGGATGCAGTCTTAATTTGGTGGAACCCAACCTGAACTTGTCTCTCAGGGCAGGTCATGTTTGAAACTTGTGGTATACCTCCCATTTTCTCCACCAATATGACGTGCTAAGAGTCTGCTAGGTCATGTAGTCTTCATCAGGCTGTTACTGCTCACGTCTGAAGATGCTGAGCTTTTTTTAAAAAAAAAAGAGAAGAAGCACAGCAAGTTAAATACTTCTGAGGAAAGCACGCACAGCCCATACCCTAACTGGAGCTAGAATAGAGGTCAGCGCTTGCATACAGGCTACGCAAGTGAAGTGGCAAAGGGTCCCAGACGGCACACTAAAGACCCGGTAGGAGCTGATCAGACCCTGGATTTGGTCAGATTTTGTTAAATTTACTTGAAGATACTCTGACACTCATACTACTCATAAATGACCATAATGAATTGTATTGGGTGATTTGAAAATTTTCATATGCCCATTAATTCTATCTCTGTCTGCAGGCATAGTGAACGTTCTGTGTCTGTTCTGTGCTGCTCTGACCGAGCACAAGATCCTCTTCCTGTCCAAGAGCTACCAGCGGCTCACCGATGCCTGCAGAGCCCTGTTGGCCATTATGTTCCCACTCAAATACAGGTGTGTGGTGGTGTAAAAAGAGTTTGGAAGTGTTGCTTTAACTGAGTGATTTACTTTTACCTAACTAGAGCCTGTTTGAGTGATAGGTCAGCTGATATTAGGGTTACTTGAATTCATCAGTATTGGCAAAAGTGCCATGCCCATGAACACATTCATAACATGTAATGCATTCATGCAGCATTTTAACGATATAAGCAGATTATAACTAAGTTTTAATGATTACTACGTTGTATTTGTGAGATGTAAGTAAAGTGACATAAAGTAATGCTTAGTTAATCTATGTCAATCATAACACGGCTCAGTGTTATGAATAGGCAGATCATCATACGCTATGCAAGCTGCAACCGAGTTTCTCTTCCCTTGCAGTATAACATGTTATGAGCACTGTGTTAACAATTCATAATACATAAGAAACATGATTACAAAGTGTGATATTTTTATAAATGTTTATATCCTTCTTTGTAATGCTTTATGAGCTCATTATAATGTGTTATGAATGTGTGTATAGTCACATAGACATTCATAGAAAGTGTTTTTTTTTTTTTTTTCTTTGACAGACACTCTGCTGTAATGATTATACTTTGTTAGAGTTTTAATGGTTTCAGGCTTATTTCAGTCCACTCATTGCATAGTTACATACCACTAAGCCATAAGCCATACATTACATACTACTAAAGCCAGCAGTAGCCAGTTTGCTTCTCGTTATAACAGCATGACACGTTTATTAAAATGACCTAAATTTTAGCATGAGTATGACATAACGCACAAACCTTACAGTTGTATGGTTTTATTGGACATCCATTCATCCATATCGTCTTTGTTTTGTATTGGAATATTTAGTGCCTGGTGCCATGAAAAAGCCATCATATTTATGAAGAGATGATGTTTCCAGACTTAATCTGGGAATGTAATGAGCAAGATTTGAGCCTGTGTTGAATGTAGTGAGGTCACGACTGAATTTGATTTCCAGTAATGAAATAAGCCTCTACAGTCAAACCCCTTTGAATTATTAGCCGACTCTGGTCATTCATCTGAGTGTGTGTATTATAACGTTCCTCACTGATTGCATGCCTTGTTTTTGACCCATGTAGATTTAATACTTTTATTTATTTTTTGGCTTTCCGACACTGTATTGAAGTCATTATCTCTGTACAGTACTTTATCACTATTAATTATTATTTTCCAATGCCTTATTCTCACCTTATACCACTGAAATATCACCCTCAGTTTCACCTATGTCCCCATCCTGCCTGGTAAGCTGCTGGAAGTCCTCAGCACACCGACGCCCTTCATCATCGGGGTCAACTCCTTCTTCCGCTCGGAGACGCAGGAGCTGGTATGAGCCTGCTTTTCCTCTTCCTAATCTCATGACCCTGTTGATCAGCTCTGAGTAGTAGAGAACTTTGCTGTGCTCTTGGGCTGCTTGATGTGGAAATTAGATCAAATTGTGAATGAGTTGTTGTGGTTCATGATGAAAAATAGCACACTGATAATTTGGTGTGTATTTAAGTGTTTGACACATGTTCTAGCTCTTTAGTTCATTATTATTATAATAATATTATTATTCATAGTCATTTATATTAGTTCTGTAGTAGCTGCTATAATGGTCTGCAGATTGTATTTTGTCCAGCCTTAATGTATCCAAAAAGGCAGGACAAGGTAAGATATATTATGTCAACCGTAACAAGACACTCATGTTCCTACATGTGAACATAACTGAGCTTTTAAACATGAGGGAATTGATATTCTACGTTATACAACAGTTAGTTCCGGCCACGCAAGCTGATTGGTTGAGAAGCGTTCTAACCGTGCTGTTATTTCACCATGACATCACAGGTTTTCACAAACAGTGTAGCACTCTGCTGAGATGCCGTTACTGTGCAGTGAGTTTGATGAGTTTGTACTTCTTACTTTGCCACAAACAGAAAATGGATATTTTTAAGATCACATTTGATCGACAGCCGATTTGGTCCGACTCTGAAGATGAGACGACACTAAATTCCCAAACTGTCGTCACCACTGAGCAGCTTCTCCGTCAGCAGCTGTGGCAGAAGAACACAAACAAGCTGGAATCAGCCAGAAATGAGCCCAATACCATTCGTCAAATGTGTAGTCGGATCTTCAGACTCTGACCAAATCAGCCTGAGCCGTAAAACTGACCCAATAAAAAAAAAAAACTATAAAGCTGCTCAGTGGTGCAATGAGTGGGCAGAGTTCGTTACTCTGATGTAGCAACAAGCTGCTTATTAAGCAACTATAATTTGGTGGAAGGAACTACGAACATTAAAACATTAAATGCCACATTTCCGGCCCAGTTTATTAATTTATTACTTTATTTATTTAACTGTTGTACAACCCCAATTCCAATGAAGTTGGGACGTTGTGTAAAACATAAATAAACACAATACGATGATTTGCAAATCCTTTTCAACCTATATTCAATTGAATACACTACAAAGACAAGATATTTAACGTTCAAACAGATAAACTTTATTGTTTTTTGCAAATATTCACTCATTTTGAATTTGATGCCTGCAACACATTCCAAAGAAGTTGGGACAGGGGTGTGTTTACCACTGTGTTACATCACCTTTCCTTTTAACAACACTCAATAAGTGTTTGGGAACTGAGGACACTAATTGTTGAAGGTTTGTAGGTGGAATTCTTTCCCATTCTTTCCTGATGTATAACTTCAGTTGCTCAACAGTCCGGGGTCTCCGTTGTCGTATTTTGCGCTCCATAATGCACCACACATTTTCAATGGGAGACGGTTCTGGACTGCAGGCAGGTCAGTCTAGTACCCACACTCTTTTACTATGAAGTCATGCTGTTGTAACACATGCAGAATGGTTTCCTCTTTGGCCCAGAGGACACAACGTCCATCATTTCCAAAAACAGTTTGAAATGTGGACTCGTCAGACCACAGGACACTTTTCCACTTTGCGTCAGTCCATCTCAGATGAGCTCGGGCCCAGAGAAGCCAGCAGCGTTTCTGGGTGGTGTTGATATATGGCTTTCGCTTTGCATGACAGAGTTTTAACTTGCACTTGTAGATGGAGCGATGAACTGAGTTCACTGACAGTGGTTTTCTGAAGTGTTCCTGAGCCCATGTGGGAATATCCGTTACAGAATGATGTCAGTTTTTAATGCAGTGCCGCCTGAGGGATCGAAGGTCACGGGCATTCGATGTTGGTTTTCTGTCTTGCCGCTTACTTGCAGAGATTTCTCCAGATTCTCTGAATCTTTTGATGATATTATGGACTGTAGATGATGAAATGCACGTTCAGAAACGTTGTTCTTAAACTGTTGGACTATTTGTTCACGCAGTTGTTCACAAAGTGGTGAACCTCGCCCCGTCCTTGCTTGTGAACGACTGAGCCTTTCAGGGATGCTCCCTTTATACCCAATCATGACACTCACCTGTTTCCAATTAACCTGTTCACCTGTGGAATGTTCCAAACAGGTGTTTTTTGAGCATTCCTCAACTTTCCCAGTCTTTTGTTGCCCCTGTCCCAACTTCTTTGGAACATGTTGCAGGCACCAAATTCAAAATGAGTGAATATTTGCAAAAAACAAGTTTATCCGTTTGAACATTAAATATCTTGTGTTTTGTAGTGTATTCAATTGAATATAGGTTGAAAAGGATTTGCAAATCATCTATTCTGTTTTAATTTGTTTTACACAACTTCCCAACTTCATTGGAATTGGGGTTGTATTGAAGCAATAGAACACTCAAGGCCTTGTGTAATAGCGTGATGATCTACGGCGGCCAAATCATAGCCGTCATGTTATTTCGCAGTAACACACTCCCACTAGTCTTCTACTGCTTAATTAGTACATGTATTGTACCTAGCATAAGTGAGATTGTTCTAGAAGTATGACCGTGGAGCTGTACTGGTTGAATGCCAGTTGTTGGAAAAGCTGCCTTTGTGGTATGGTGTACATTTTAGGACATGCTCAGACTGCAGCATCAGGTTTCTACAAGAATGTGAGTGAAATGACGTCTCACTTCAGGCAAAGTGGGCTTTTTCAAATAGCTTCTGGCGAAATGGCCTCAAAGAAGAAAGCATCAGGCTAAGCTAAGCAGCCATGCATGGTAAAATTTGTGTGACATTCATTGTTCCATTGTTTTAATACTAGGGTTAGTGGCCAAATTAAAGAGGACTGTGTACAGCAACTGAACTGTGCTTTTATAATGTCATTTTATTTGCCAAAGCTTAATAATAATAATAATAATAATAATAAATAATAATAATAATATTTTATTTGATAAGAGCCTTTCAAGACACCCAAGGACCCTGTACAATGAAAATCATAGGAAAAAATTAATTTTAAAAGAAAATGGATTTCAAATAGATATATAAGCAATACACACTGGTTCATCCAAAAGTCATCTGGAAACGGTGGGGCCAGCAACAGTGAATGCACCGTCACCAACAGTGCGCAGCTTAGAGGGAGGAACTTGTGAATTGAAGGAGCGAAGGGTGCGAGCTGGAGAGTATAACTGAAGCAGATTACCAAGGTAGGAGAGGGCAAGGCCATTCAAAGATTTCAAAACCAGCACAAGCAATTTTTATTGAACACGATGCTGTACTGGGAGCCAATGAAGTAGCTTCAGAGTTGGACTGATGTGCTCCCAGGATCTAGTGTGGGTTAAAACCCTAGCACGGTGTTCAAAAGACAGAGTGGAGGTAAAGATCGCTCTAATCTGGGTTGAAGAAGAGACAATATAACCAATATAACTTCAGCTCAACTTCAACTCTCTACATTTGCTCCCACGTCCAAAACTCGAAGTTGCTGATCAAAAAAGATTATTCTAAAATATGATTTTATTAGGTTACAGTTTATTTTATAGTTTTTGCTGTTGCTCTGCATGTAATGATACCTTTGTGGATATAAAAAAAATAATGACTGAAAAGATAAAGCAACGTTTAAGAGAAATAATAAAGTACAACTGATGTCTGTGTCGAATGCCCCTCTGACGTCATTTCAGTTAGGACTGTATTACTGGTACAGGCCTGCTGTTAGGTAATCTGTAACATGCAGAATAATGCTCAGTGTTATTGCTTTAGTGCTTTAGCTATGATATTGAGTAACTGTACCACTTCATATAAAGGCGTAGCCTATTTACAGACTATCTAACAATCTGTTGCAGTTCAGTGTAAACAAAACAAGAAGGACCAAGTAGTTGATGGTAATGTGAATTTTAATTATGTAAGAGTTAACAGTCAGTTCCTCTTACCAACGGCCATGAGATTACTGCATCTTCGCCTCTTTCCCATTACATTCTAACAGGCTGGAGGAATATTAACCCTGCAGGCATTTTAATGTGATATTCGTCACTCAGATCATTGAGAGCTATCTTGTTAAACAAGCATGTCCGACTGGGTTTGGAATTCCATCATGATTTCTGAGCCCTGAGATTAATGACGCCTAATGACGGATGAACAGAAGTCATTCAGTTTGGTCTTCATCTGCTTTATATCAGTCTTTAAGTGCTTAGCAGTGTAGTTTCCTATAATATTAGATGAGCCATGTATGTATAGATAACCTCTGTGGCCCACATGTACCATACAGTATTAACACCTGCTTTACACTGACCATGAACTAAGACATGTCCATACTAATGCAAAGATCTGATGGTTGGCTCTAATGAGGAGTTGTTAACAGAGATGCAGCTGCAATTTTCTCTCTGTGCTAAAGGTCTTTGCTCTGGACAGCTTAATAGCTATTTGAATTGGCTCTGATATGGACTGGTGTTATTTTGGCAGGCAGTTCAGACCTGTTTACCAACTGCCGGGCGACAGACTTTTTGTCTGCTCCGTTCTCTGTAATTGCTGCATGTTGTTGTGTACAAAAGAACTAATGGGGCCTGTTCAGTCTTCAGAGAAGGCCTGATGATTTATTTACTCTTTAGTTTTAGGGATTTCTGTAATGTTTTGTCAATTAAATCGTTATTTGGTGGAATCATCATGCTGGTTGTATTCAAATTCTGCATGTATTTAATACATTGGTAGTTTTTGATTCAAACGGACAATAAAAATAACAACAACAACAATAAAATCATATTTAGATCTTTACTGCCAAGCAGGCGATCTCATTTATATGTGCTTAAATAGCTCAACCGAAGGCCGTTTGTATACATTAACTACCAACGTTATCAGCTGACAGTGGAGAGTGATTTACAGTAAGTGGGACCTATTTGATGTGAAACATCACTCAAAGCCTTCTGGAAATCCTAGATACGTGACTGCCTGCAAATACGAGCTGCAGCAGAACGAATACTTTTCCATGCTGTGGTCTGAGCTGTAGGGTTTCATTGAGATGATAGAAATGGAAAACAGTGGCAGCAGTTCTATGGAAGGGCTTTGTTAAAGCCTATATTTTTAAAATCTCTCCTAGTTGTTCTCCCTTAGAATTCAACAGAATGTTTTTGTTACTGTTATAAAGAATAATATAAGTAATAAGCTCTGTTCCGATTGCCTGCTCTGTGTTGTGCCTTGTTCAAGAAGCAGCCATCACAAAAAACAGAGAGGATAAAATTATATGCCTTAATTTTTGCAGTACTACTGATTATATTTAGAAGAAATTTGGGTAACACTTTCTGTGAATGTCATGTTTGTAAGCGTCTATAAACACATTCATAACATGTTATAATGCATTCATAAGGCATCATAAACATGGCTATAAATATTTATAAAAATACATTACACGTTATAGCCATGCTTACGATACATTATGCATTGTTTAATGCATTAGAAGTACTGTTTAACAAATTATAAGAGCTCATAAGTTCTAAGTAAAGTGAAACGTACTGTACTGAAACCTCCTCCAGTGTTAAGTATTTACTGAAACACGAAAACATACCCAATAAAGCACATTACAGGCTTCAAATGTCAGATTTTAAACTAGTGCTGACATCGGTGTTTTACCCAATGTGGGGAAAGTCAATGTACACTACCGTTGGCACTAACTTAACACTGCTTATAATGCATTATAATAACAATTCATAATATATAATAAACATAGCTATAAAATGTAATTCGGTGTAATGCATTTTTATAAATATTTATAACCATGTTTATAACGCCTTATGATTGCATTATAACATGTTATGAATGTGTTTATAGATGCTTACAAACATGACATTCATAGAACGTGTTACCGAAATTAGTTTTTCTGTGATGTCTGGCTCAAGCTTCATATAAAACGTACAGTGTCTTTTAACTTCAAATGTCTGTGTTTAATCTAGAGCTGCCAAAAAAAAAGTTCATGTGAATCCTTGTCAGTGCATACTACATGAATCACATAGGGGTGTTAGCATTAGCATTATCCTATGGATCATATGTCAGCGGTCACTAATAGGTGGACTGTGGTCCGAGTCCAGACCCAGACGCTGTCCTACGTGGACCTGGACCTATAACTGATGAACTTTGGAAGATTATTTCATTTCATTGGGGTTTTACTATTTTAATTGGTGTAGCTTTTCTAGCCTTTTCAGTAGCTTTAGTGACCCGAGGGCCTCACAGGCCAATCACATGCATTGTAAAAATCATGTGATGCTACTCAGCCAATCAGATCTGTGCATTACAATGAGTACTGAGAATCAAGTGAGTGACGCGCACACAGGGGAGGGACGAGGTGAGAAACAGCAGTCGGAGAGGAAAGTCATGTTGAAATATCACTGAATTGTACTTTAATTGATTTGACATTGTTGTTGACTGTACAAGATGCTGATATTCCTACTCTGTTATTATATTAAACAGTATATGGCACTGAATCAGGATGCAACTTAGACATTATGATGTTCTGGACCTTTGCGTGAGGAAATTTTCTTTAACTGGACCTTAATGAATTTTAATTAAAGAACCCTGATATATGTATTTATGCTTTTTCCCTGAGTTTTGACATTCATGGCCTAAATTGAAAGCCTAGCTGTAGCCACAGGCCCTCCGCTGGTGAACAGTGTGATAAACATTAGGGATCAAAATAAGTATCATGTCCAGGGTTATGGGTGAGAGTTCATTAATGTGATTGTATCTGTTCTACAGTTGGATGTGATCATTGCGGATCTGGACGGCGGCACTGTGACCATCCCGGAGTGTGTCCACATATCTCTGCTGCCTGAGCCTCTTCTGCAGCACACGCAGACGGTCCTTTCCATGGTAACCAAACCCTTAAACCTTCACCATCCTAACAACCATTAGTAAGGTGGAATAATATATTGGAATAGCACATGCGTTTATGCTGACATGCAACCTCTTCAACTCCTTGAGACCACCGGTGGTTCCAAAACACACTTAGTCATATTCTTCATAACCTTCATATTTCATAAGCTCCATTCAGAAGCTGGGTGTCATATGAGGCTGTAACTCTTCTTTCCAGTCAAATAGATGATGTCATTTTGCACCCTTATAATCAAAGAAGCTGAACTCACAATTTATTTTTCTCCTGAAAGTTGAGCCGTTTTTCCACAAATCTGGGCTCTGAACTATAAACAGATGGCATCTCTTCAGTGATGTGCTCTGTAAAAATTGTTATAAGATATATATTTTTGGCTTTCAGCAGTAATATGTGTGTGATCACACACTTTCTGTTCATTTGAGGGGAGTATTTTATTTTATTTTTTAATTAAATTGACATTTATTTCATGCAGTTACTAAATAATTTGCCTTACAATTTGGTCGTGTAAATTCAGATAGAAAAAACTAAATATACCCTGGAGAATAAGAGGTTAAGATCCTCTCGCTAAAACGTTGTATTAGCAGTGCACAGGTGCTACTGCAGGGCCAATATGCTGCCCATGGCTGTGGTTCTCTTACAAGGCTTTTGGAAAGACTTGGACTGAATTGAATTGATGAGCATGGCCCCCTCGTTAGTGCAGTTTGCCATCAGTGCATGGTGTTCTCCTCTAAGTGTGTCGATGTTGAGGGTGGGTGATTTATATGCACCAGAGGAAGACTGAAGCACGCCATTAAGAAAAATTGAATTTTTGAATTGAAACGTTTCTTTAAATAAACATTCATCTTGATGCCAACAGCAGTTAAACAAGACTGCACATGACTTTTATTTCCACAACTTTTCCTTGTTTAAGCTTGTTACCGTAAGGAGGCTTTATTGTCGCTTTACAGTTAGTGTCAAAGTCCAATGCACACGCATGGTTATCGTTTTTGAGATGTTGTACAAACAAAGAATAAAACAATGAGCTATATTGGTGTAATATAGAAACATTTTAAGCAACTGGAATAGCTAGTTAACTTTCCTGAAGTATGTACAGGCCTGTGTCTTTCTTCCTTTCTAACCCATGTGTAGGTCTGTTTCCTCCCTGTGTCTCTAAGGCATGAAACAGACAGCTGTTTACCTTGGCATTGTGCTCATACTAAGTCCACAAGGCTTGGCTATCATGATATGGAATTACTCAAGGTCCTAAATGATATTTGCAACATGTTGGAAAACTACCAAATGATGAATTTTTAGAGGGTTGCAGTCCTGTTATTTGGAGTTGCGTAATAGGCAGAGTGAAATTGTTTTGCTCTTACGGTCAATGCAGGGCACAGATTAGCCTGATTGCCATATGGGGCTTTTCTGCTGTGCTTTTAGTACTTTTCCAGTATCATTGTTGTAAACAGACTTTAGCCTCATTTCTGAGGAATCATTTAAGTGCTGTAAATGTGGTAAAGGTATAACAACGCAAGGACAGTGCTCTGTCTCCTCCCTGCTGTCTTTGGCTAGTAAGACTGATAGAAATTAAGCAGGGGAGATCAGAGTGTCTTGAATCGATGCCTGTCTGTGAATTGAGAATGCAGGCCTGCGCGAGAACACTTCGTAAGCCGTGTGTGTGTCTGGGTGGGATTGTGTTTGGCCCATTGGACTACAAGCCCAGAAAATATGTGTATGTGAATGTTTTCATATATTTTCAGGCCAAAAAATTTTGTTTTTTGGAACATCTGAATTCAATGATTTGAATGGGTGAGTGAATACATACGTGTGTGTGTGTGTGTGTGTCTCTGTGTCTCTGTCTCACCCATCCGGATCATTGAATTCAGGTATTCCAGTCACTTCCATGGCCACGGGTGTATAAATCCAAGCCCCTAGGCCTGCAGACTGCTTCTACAGACATTACTGAAAGAATGGGTCGCTCTCAGGAGCTCAGTGAATTCTAGTGTGGTACCGTGATCAGACACCACCTGTGCAACAAGTCCAGTGGTCAACTGTCAGTGGTATTATAACAAAGTGGAAGGGATTGGGAATGACAGAAACTCAGCCCTGAAGTGGTAGGCCACAGCTCCATCCAAGCCTTACATCACCAAGTGCAGGGCCTAATTTGATTCCCAGAAAGTATAGGTAGGTAGGTAGGTAGGTAGTGTGCCACACACTAGTTCTTTACACTGCCTTGGCGGGCACACATGGATTTGGTGTTCCCCATTGTATGTGAAGAGTGCCACAACACACATCTGTTTTTTTTTCTTCTTCACCTGTTAAACTTTTCAGCATTAATACCACAACACACATCAGTTTTTTTTTCTTCTTCACCTGTTAAACTTTTCAGCATTGTTTACATGCACATCCGGAAAGAACTTTCTGGGAATCAAATTAGGCCCTGCCCTGGGAACCCCCTGCTAGATTACTTTTGAATATTAACTCTATCCCCTGTTCACATTTAACCCGGACACTGGCAATTTGCATGCCTGTTCTGGAAATGGGGGTTTCTGTTTTGAGGTGAAGACACTTGGGTTCAGCTGAGGACTGTTACAATGAGCCAAACATTTCTGTAATCCATGAATCATTTTTATACCCAGCAGGCTTCTTCAGAACTGCACCAATGACCAATTCCAATCAGCCATGAGCCCTACCGTAACTGCAGCTCTTTCTGTCATACCGCTCTTGCTTACTCAACAAGCCTGAACGTCTCCCTCCCTTCCATCTTCCAGCTTGTGAGGTTGATGAAGCTCTATCAAGGAGAAAAAGTGTGATCTCTGGAAATTTGCAGACCCCATCTATGGCTTAACTAGTCAGGAAAAGGGAGAGAACTTAAGTATTTCAGTGTTGCCTTTGAAGAGTGTTATAGTGCTATAGAAATAGTCTCTAATACTGATTTTAAGTGGCTGATTAAATGCTGATATCAGCCTATAATTTTTAGATGGTCAGAAATTCCAGTAGTTTTATCTAAGGAGTCATGGTGGTAGTTGGATGTTTAGATTTGGCTGATATTTAAAACTGCTGTGTGATGATGTAGTCCAGTGTTATTGTCAGCATTTTCATTTTACTGCATTTATATAGAAATAAATCTTACATCTCTTAAATCCTAAATCTTATAAATCTAAATATCTGTAAATCCACTGTAGATGTATGTAGACCCAGTTTATGCATTTTCCAATTATTTATATGTCATAAGCAGCATCAGCAGCATCATATACATGGTAAATATTGGATATCTGCCTCAGCTCACAGTTCGATATGACCTCAAATCAATATAACCTCGATTACGATTAATGAACGGTTGTTTTTTGTTTTGTTTTTTTTGCCCTCATGGTTCACGGCCAAGGTTTGTTCTGTAAATATGCTCTGCATCATCTCAACAGCCAGATCAGAGTTCATGCGGCTTTTACGTCAATCCAACTTGACATTCGTCATAATCTCGTGCTGCTGAGACCTCAAACATTTGGGGTGATATTTCTGTACAAAAATTAGAAGAGACGTAACTAGAGATATCGAAAGAAATGGCAGAACGCGGCTGTAGGAGAATGAGGCTGCAGCGTCCAAGAACAGTTAAAAGTCTGAAAGCAAGGTTTAAAGAATCAGAGGACACAAACCAAAGAAGTGACCAAATAACGCGCCCTTTTTACTGCGAGCTTGAACACATTCTGGGTGATGAGTCCAGCTGTCACTCAGTGAAGCTTCATGATGGCTCCTGTGATGCTGGTAGAGGTGAAGCTGAACCCTGTGGGTGCGCCTGGCGTTCACTGGTAGTCATGTTTACCTCTGGATGAGCCATGTGAAGCATTGTTCTTTTGTGCATGTGGGTCAGTTTAGGGGCCAGTCAGTTCACATTTAAAAGATATTGTGAACAGCCAAACCAAAACAATCTGATTTGGTGAGAAAATCAGATTTGGGCCATGGGTTCCATGTCACAGAATGGACATGGTAGAGTTATGTGACCATAAATAACCGACTTGGGCAAGATTATGTTGGTTAGAGGTTCTGAATGTCTGTTTTGATTACTTTTCGAATAATTGCCCAGCCCTAGTGCATCCCTAGATTTACTTATATAGTGATTTACTGATATGATTCATATTTGAACTGTAAGCTATCGACCGTTCTCAACTATCCAATGTCTCAAATTAAAATTGTATCAGCCTGACAATTATCTGAGTGCTTTTATATCAATCTCAGGCCTTCATTGCGACATTCAAAACAGAACTACTGCAGTGAAGGAGGGAGTGCTCTGTGGTTCAGTGAACTAACTTGCATGTTTAATAAATGGATACAGTACTTTGTACTGCAGCCAGTCACAACAGTAATGTGGAATACAATGCAAGTGCATAATGGATTGTTTGCCCTGGTCATTTAATGTATTGGTAGGCCTCAGAGGGATTTATCCCACTTTGCAGTTATGGGCGTTAACTTTAACTTTACTGCTGACACTAGGCAGTGTTCTGCTGGCGTCTACCACAACCATATTTGTCCATCAGACTACCAGATAGTGAAGTGTAATTACTCACTCAAGAGAACACATTTCCATTGCTCCAGGGTCCAGTAGAGGCAAGCTTTTCACCGCTCCAGCCAGCGCTTGGCATTGCATATAGTGATCTTAGGCTTGTGTGCAGCTGCTTGGCTATAGAAACCCATTTCATGAAGCTCCCGATGCACAGTTCTTGTGCTGATGTGGCTTACAGATGCAGTTTGAAACTCTGTAGTGAATCATGCAATAGACCATAGGCGATTACTGCTTCGGTATTCACCGGCCCTGCTCTGAGTTTGCATGGTTCCCCCCTTCGTGGCTAAGCTGTCATTTGAGTTTCCTTGGCTGTGTGCTTGACTTTATACTCCTAGGAGCAATGGATGTAATTAGGGGCACTGTCCACATTCTATATATTTGAAGTAGAAGGAGTACATGGGAACCATGTTGATTTTTTTTGTTACTGTTAGTTTGATCATTGTAAATAGTTTGATATGCCTCTCTTAACATATATGTGTGGTGTGCAGGTCCTGGATCCAGAGCTAGAGGTGGCGGACTATGCCTTTCCCCCTTCCTCCACCCAGCCCTCCGCTCTCAGGATCCAGGTGTGTTGACTTGCTGTTGTATTTTATATTTATATTGTTTTGATATATTATATATCATACTATATATTATATTTTTTTCTCTCTTTTTTAGCTTTTTAAAGGCAAACGTTTAAAAACTTCTGGTCAAATACTTGTTGATAGGCCTAGCGCGGGCAGCCGCCTGTCCTTTTTAAAGCTAGCGTTGGAGTGTGTGATATGATGGTGATTTTTCTATGCCGTAGGATAAGGAGATCCGTGCTGTGTTCCTGTGGCTGTTTGCCCAGCTTTTCCTGGGCTACCGCTGGTGTCTGCATATCATACGCATCCACCCAGAACCTGTCATCCGCTTTCATAAGGTAAAATAAAAACAAGAGATCGTAAGAGATTTCATCCACAGTCCTTAAAGAACGTCTGTGTTACTCGTAATGAATGTAAACCAGCAGGGAGCAGTGCAAATAGGGTCATGCTAATTGGCCCCAGATGTCTTTCATATATTGTTAACAGTGTAAGCATTTTTGAGTGAAGTATTCCTTTAAAATCCTGCCAGTGCTTAACACACTAGAAGTGTGAATAAATGCTAAAACACTCTTCATATTTGCCTCTTCCTCCAGGCTGCCTTTCTTGGCCATAGGGGTCTGTCTGAGGATGACTTCCTGATGAAGGTGCTGGACGGCATGGCGTTTGCAGGTTTTGTGTCCGAGAGAGGCGCTCCCTACAGGACCACAGACCTGTTTGATGATGTGAGTGTGTAAAGCTGAAGATGTTGCTGTGAAGATGGTGTGATATAATATCTCTTTGTTTTCATTTCTGTCTCACTGTCCTCTTCTTTTGCTTTCCATAGCTCATTGCCAACCAAGTGGAGCGTATCCGGCAGGAGCAAGGCGATCCCCACAAAGTGATGAACCACATAAAGGAACTGGCCGAGCATCTCTTTAAAAACGTATGTCTCCTGTTTCACCTCTGGCCTTTGTGTTCACCCTTAGACCTTCATTTAGCCTTCGTTTTAACACTTCAGAGTCTAAATTTATTACTGTTACTATATTGTTTATTACTATTGCTATACTAATTACTATTACTATATTAATTAGAGTGAGTTGTGTATTATTTAACTTAGAGTCCACGCATTGGCCTATACACATGGCAATAACTGTAAACTTTCAACATGATTTCTCTGCTTGTTTTAATTAGCTACTAGCTACTATCGCCAGTAATGACTTTGGCTTCTAGTATCTAAGAACTACAGGAAAAGTTTAAACTGGTCAAATTACGTGTTATGTTGATTGTCTAAATAAGTTATGACATTCTCTATAGAGAACACACTTAAAAATGACCTTTTGTGCACATTTTCTTGAGTTGAACATATTGGAAAACAATATAACACAAAATATAACTTTTGCACAGGCCACAAATGAGTATTTTTCCCCAGTATGTTCAATTGAACAGATAAACAGTGAAGTGTTTTCTTCGTAGAGGATGAGTTTATCTTTGCTGAGAAAATCAAAGCATACATTTTGACATGGGGTGCCCAAACATTTGCACACGACTATATGTTCATTAACCAGGACCAGCTCATAAAACCGCTTTAGTTCTGTTTCAAACCTGTTTCTGTTTCTTTGAAGAAAAAAAGTTTTTTCTGTTTCCGGTGACCGGAGAGAGTTTTAGAAATTATAGATTTATTCTGCATTTGTAAGTAAATCAAAGAATGGCTTTCATTCTGAAAACTGTCTGGCTGTCTCCTCCTCTCTCACTCCTGTTTGAATTCCTCCCCTCCAGGAGAACCCATACCCGGCAGTGGCGATGCACAGAGTGCAGCGGCCAGCGGACAGCCCACATTCTCGGTCTCATGCCTCCCAGGCTTTGTTTCCTCAGTTGGATGACGTGGCCGTTCAGCTGTTCATAGACCATGCAGCCGCCAAGCTCAAAACGGCCCCTCCTGTAGTCAAGGCTGAGTTGAAGGAGATGGTGCCCTCTGGACCTCCACTGGGTGAGTCTAAGCACAGGTCTAGCTGCTGTACAGCAGAGGCTGAGGTGATCTCTAGCTTTGTTTACTTCAAATAAATGATCAACTCTTACATTTTTAATATAATCTCTGTTACTGTTCTTCCCGCAGCTGACACTGTTGACAAGAATGGCAGTGTCCTGGCTAACAGTGCCCGGAGACTAGAGGTGGTCAGGAACTGTATCAATTACATCTTTGACAACAAAATGCTGGAGGCAAAGAAGGTACATGAAACCATTATGTGTTACACTATCAATACTGCAGTTATCACAGACGACCATTTAGAGCTTAACCAGTGTATCAGATGGCTGATGTCCATGCCTTGAGATTTTATTGATATGGGTCAGATAAATTGCTAATGATGTCCCAATAATTAGTGACCTTTTTGGTTGTGGCTTCACCAGGATTTGAACTCCAAACAATCGGGTGTAACCTAAGACAAGCATAGCACACATTTAAACCTAACGTGTCATGAGAATATATGTTAAAACTCAAAAACTTTTTTATATGAAGACAAGTAATGGAAAGCACAAGAAAAAAATCATTCAACCCCCAGTACTACAATATTTATATCACTTAAGATGGAAAACTTTTGCTGTTTAGACTTTATTAACCGTTTATAGCTGATGATCATGTATCACAATTCACTGTTGACAACTGGCAGTCATATCAGTTAGTAAAGCTCTGTTTAAGTAAAACTGTTGGATTATTTGTTGAAAATCAAGCAAACAAAAATATATCAGGCAAAAATATTGATTTATCATAATGTTTAGCCCATGTCATGGGATAGATCCCCACTTTTTAAAATAAAAATAAAAAGATTGAAGGGATTGTTTTAAAATGTACCACACACTCCTCCATATTCGGAAACTCAAGTGCCAAAACAGCCTGTTTTGATTATCTCACATTAATTAATATCTCACAAATCGACGTTTGCATATATTCACCTATTCAGCCTACAGCGGTTTAGCTATACCCATTCACTCTGACGTTACAAGGAGTAATTCAGCCCTGCGTTTTGCATGAAGCACAATACAAGGCAGCCGGAACAGAGGCCATTTACACATATCAGTCTCAAAGGTACAGTAAACATAAGCAGCCGGTTTAATTCTAAGGGATAAAGTGAGGTTAGGAAATGCTTATAAAAGTGAATTGTTTTTTTGTTTTGTTTTTTAAATAATACATAAAGCCATGTAAACATGCCAAGTGGACCTCAGGGAGAAAAAATAAAATGCAAATTATTACTGAAGGATATGGACCATTTAAAAATAGTATCTGTATTGGCTACAGCATTTTCTGATTGTTGTGGCCCCATTTCATTCTGTTCATTCTTGCATATGAATGATCATAGATCATGCCTTTCTGACATGCGTATGTGCCCCTAGCTGATGCCGGCAGTGTTGCGGGCGCTGAAAGGACGCGCGGCACGCGTGTGCTTAACTCAGGAGCTGAACCAGCATGTGCTGCAGAACAGAGCGGTACTGGATGACCAGCAGTTCGACTACATTGTCCGCATGATGAACTGCACTTTGCAGGTACTGCCGGAGTCTTGCTCAGCTCCATTCTTTTCAAATGGACCCTTAGATCATCCTGTAATCATACTGTTATGCCTTTGCAGTGTAATTACATGTGAGTAGATCTCTTGGGGAAGTTGGTTATGAGTATCTCTTTGTTGGACTGTGATAGAGCATGTGTTGTTCTTCATACTAGAGCTATTTGAATGTTGCTGTTTAGAGGCAGATTAAGACGATGATGGGTTGTTGGGTGTGTAATTCCTGCTTGTTGTGTGTTCTTAGGACTGCTCTCACATAGATGAACATGGCATCGCAGCAGCTTTACTGCCCCTGGTCGCTGCCTTCTGCAGGGTATGTCAACCACATCAACCACAGCATGTGTCTTGAAGGCTTGAACTTACTAGAAACACAACAGTACAGAAGTGTGACTGTATAAGTAAGCATGTAACATTTTTGGTGGTCTAAATTTCATTTGGATGTCTTATTATATAATGAAATTCTTTTACAGTAGTGTTCCATACTGCATACTTTGTTAGCCCCCTTTTACCCTGTTCCTCAGTGGTCAGGACCTCCATGGATCCTCACAGACGTACTGTTTGGGTGGTGGATCATTCTCAGCACTGCAGTAACACTGACGTGGTGGTGGTGGTGTGTTAGTGTGTGTTGTGCTGGTAAAAGTGAATCAGATATAGCAGTGCTGCTGGGTAAAAGAGGGCTAATAAAGTATCAGAGAAACAGATGGACTACAGTCTGTAACTAGAACTACAAAGTGCAGCTATACAGTAAGTGGAGCTGATGAAATGGACAGTGAGCGTAGAAACAAGGAGGTGGTCATAATGTTATGCCTGATCAGTGTGATCGATGTGAACTGTCAAGTTTTGTACACTATGCCACCTCATTTGTGAACCTCAAACTTTGCATTTATCTTTTATTCTTTTCACTCAAATACTGGAGTCTCAGTCTGCAAATGATCCCCAAGACTCAAGCATATTTTTCTAATAATGTGTGTGTCTGTGTGTTACAGAAACTTGGTGGAGGAATCACACAGTTTGCCTACAGCTGTGTACAGGAGCATATGGTGTGGACCAACATGCAGTTTTGGGAAGCCATGTTTTACAGTGACGTGCAGAACCATATCAGAGCACTCTACCTGGAGACCGAGGATGGAGGAGCACCTGTAAGTTCACCACCTTTACAGCACATTTCAGGGTTCTGCAGTGGGAGCAAAATGGTTGCATTTGCTCCTTCTTTTTTTACAAAGTGCGACCAGAGGTTTGATTAAAGAAGAGCCATGCAACAGAACAGATTTTGACCTGGACAGCCTGTCACTCCATGGTGTATATTCATGAGGCAAGAGTCCACACTAAAAACTCTTTTGGCTCCAGTACAGCTCTTCATTTAGTGGCGTTGACTTTTGTTTGTTTGTTTTTTGTTTTAAAATTCCATCTGCAAAATCATCAGCAAAATTAGCAGTATAGTCCATCATTTATTTTTCAAGAGGTCTTAGTCTATATGTCTATATTCTAAATAAAAATGATATTATAAAGCACTAATTCAGCAAATGTGAAACTATCAGTTTGCTACAGCGAAACATCTTGATACATTTTGCCAGCTAAAACTTACAAGAGCTGCTGGTGCAAGGACGTACCTTGTGTTAAGAAGGTAAAAACATGAACGTAGATGAAATGAAAGAAACTGCAAGAAAAGAACATCATACATACTGAATGGCTGAAAATGTTCTCTGTTCTCCTGTTTATTCCAAATCAGCTAAACCGCATCCTGGAGAATAGAAAATGCATCCGTTTTGACTAATAATCATAATACTATTAAAACAAGTTCCCTTTTTAAACATTTTAACTTTTAGAAATGATTATACCCATCAGTTTGGGTAAACGTACAACATAAACTGTTGTGATGTGATTTATGGATTTGATCTTTATTGTAATTTCCACTTTACATATTTTACTCCTCTTGCTTGCATACTAATAATGCCCATATTTATATATCTGGTGGGAACCTGACCTACTTTTATGATTGTTATAATTAGCATTTTGACTGGAGAAACCCAGAATCCTCTGACCTGTCCCCTCTCTTTCTTTATGAGGATGAGGAGGGTACGAGTGGGTTGAAGCAGGTGAGTGCTCTGGAGCTTGCATCCGAGCAGACGCGTCTGTGGCCCACGCTGACTAAGGAGAGTCAGCAGGAGCGTGTACAGAAGGAGGAGAGCACGGTCTTCAGCCAGGCCATCCACTACGCTAACCGCATGAGCTACCTGCTCTTGCCACTCGACACCAGCAAGAACCGCCTGCTGCGCACCACCGGCCTGGCCGACGTGGAGAGTGTTAGCAACAGCTATGTCACTAACAGGTACGGAGGATAGGGGTGGATGATATCGCTGATTTTGTTTGTTTGTTTGTTTGTTTGTTTGTTTTTTACTCTGGCTCCATCCCAATGCTCAGACATCAGTGAAATAAAATGTAACTAAATAATTGTTTTAACTAAACTGTCGAGTCTAGACCTATAGTTGCTGCTCATTGACGGCTTTTAGGAAACATAATAAATATACTTTCTTACATTTCAAACTCCAGCTACACAGACCTACATACGGTCTCAATAAGAAACTTCCACATTTTAAATCTTTCAGCCCTTCTCAACGCATTTTTGATATGCCCATAAACAAATAAACATGCTAGCAGGCCCGGAAGTGTGGTTAGCATGAGCACACACAGGAATACACACCCATTCATAGCACAACACGCATACAGATACCCAACAACTCAACAATTTCTCTTTTCTGTGTGTGTAGCATCGCGGGCAGCATGGCAGAGAGCTACGACACTGAGAGCGGCTTCGAGGATGCAGAGAGCTCCGACGTGGCCAACTCTGTGGTGCGCTTCATCAACCGCTTTGTGGACAAAGTGTGCAATGAAAGTGGGGTGACCAATGAACATCTGAAGGCCCTTCACACCATGATACCAGGTAGAGACGGTCCCCAAAATAACATAACCGAGGTGTTTCACAAAGCACATTAAGGATAAGGCTGCATAAGCAGAAGGGGAGGCTCCCCAATGGAGATCTTCCTTATCTTTTCTGTCATTGGACAGTGTAGACTTCTGGCGTAGCAACAGTTCAGCAACAAACGCATCTACTTACAAAAGAGGAAAACTGTGTTTAGTTTTCCCCATTTGTGTACAATTTTCCCCATTTGTAAGCGGATGCGTTTGTTGTCTGAACTGTTGTTATCTTTGCTTTGCAAAGTACATCAGTAATCACACACTTGCCTGAGACTTTGCTCATTTATTTATATGTTTTATGACTATGCACATATATGGATTGTTGCATACAGGTCCAAAAAAATATTTGGGTGGTTGCTGATTAAAAATAATGTATTTTACACAAAAGAAATTAGAGGAAATTCTGAAAAATATGTGCACAATTTCTGTTTTGTTTGACATTTGTGAAGTTAGTTTTATATATATATATATATATTTATATATATATATATATATATATATATATATATATATATATATATATATATATATATAGTATATTAGAACAAAACAGAACAATTAAAAGAAAGCTTGCATGTTAAAATGTGCAGAAATTTAGAGAATGTGTTACTTATTCTCTTTTCATTTGACTGGAGTGCCCAAATTTTTTCCTATATAACATCTATCAAAATACATAATTGTCTAGCCAAAATAATACTACAGTTTTAGCTATTCAGCATTTTTTCATCAATGTTTTGGCGGGTCAGCTACATTTAGGGTACGGGGGATATTTGTTTGATTGAGGAAGCCTTGGTCATGAAATATATATGTACTGTGTACTGCAGAGTATTGACACTTGGATAACGTTACCCATCTGTCTCCTTCTGTGCAGATATCGTACAGATGCACATCGAGACGTTGGACGCAGTCTATAGAGAAAGCAAGAGACTGCCTCCCATCCAAAAGGTAACCAACTCATATTTTTACATTGGGCTGGACTCCAAAGACAGGCTAGAACCCCAGGCAGGCCGGCCCATGCCCACGCCCACTCCCTACCTCACCCCCACCATCACAGAATCAGAGTGCCACACCAGGTACGTCTGACTGATGGCACACTGAGTGGTGCATGCTGGTCTTTGTAGCCCTTCCCCCTCTCCATTCGGCACCATGCCGGAATGAGCAGCACACTGGTCTAATGTTCTGTTTCTAAAACTCATCGATTTAAGACAATACCTCATCCAAAAGAGCCATTACTGCTAATAATGGAATAAACTATAAACTATAGAACAGTCTTTCCACTCGGTGGCCATCCTGGCAACGCCTCCAGGCAGTTATGCAGTCACACAAGATCAGGCTCCTTTCTTAGTGAATGGGCAGACCTTTTAACTTAAAAGTAAAAGAGATAAACATTTAAAACATTTCAAAAACCATTGAAATCACTGGCAAAATCATAGTTATGAATAAAAGACTGTTAAAGCCTATTAGTGTTGTACAAGTGATATATCCGAGTGGTGTTTTTGGGTGATGTATTCTTTCAAGCATGATGGATTGGGTTTTTTTTTCTATATCCATCCAGATTACACACAACTCTTGATTCTTCACCTCACCCTCCACTTAACGATTTGTTAGACACTAACATTTCACTGATAACCTGATCTTTGAAGATAAGACATAATAACCCCTCATCGACGTTCGTATGCTGTTGTGTCAGGTCTCTGGAAAGCTTTTAACAGAACCCAAGGCGGGTGCACTAAAGCGTGGCGGAGGCACTGTAAGCCGGCACTTTCTCACTGAAGGGCTCTGTGCAGGAGACCATAACTACATCTCATTCATTAATCATTACTGATACTGCAGTGCATCCACGGCACTCCAATAAAACTGTTTCCCATTAGCACACAACACTGTGTGTTTTGATTTATGTAACACAGTGCTAGTACACACATTGTGTGTGTGAGCGTGTGGACGGAGCCCACTTGGTTGAAGCCTCTCTCAGAGAATTCCCCTGTAAAACATTAGCAATGATTGCGCAATAGCGAGAGATCCTGAGATCGTTATTCATTTATGAGTTTGTGTTATGGGTTTGGACGCCATCACATAGCTTGTTATATGTCCTGTGGGACCGAAAAGGGAAAAGCTGTAGAATCTGCCTTTTTCCCTGAAGAATTCGAATAGTTGTAAGTTTATTTTAAAAGATCCGAATTCATGTAGGAACAACAAACCATTTCTACCTTTCCCAGATAAAAATACTCCACAGTGTTACAGTCATTTGTCGAAGAATGTGTGGGATAGAATGTTTTATTTCAGAGTTAGTAAACATTTTTTACATGGAAAAAGCATCGTTTTCTCTGTTTTGCTTGTCTTTGCCTGCATTATGTTTGCTGAGTGGTGCCAGGGCGCAGTACAGGTCATGGGGCAGGCAGACTGACTCTTTTAAAAGACGTCAGCAGAAGAATTGTGGCCTATGAATAATTAATGCATTCATTTTCTATTTTCTGCTGTGTGTTGGCCTCAGCGTGTCTGTTTTGAGAGCTCTCTGGGTTTGACGTGAATTATTTGCTCTGACATGCATCTGACATATGTTTACCCTGACATAGGGCTGGGCAATATGACGGTGTTTATTGTAATCATGATCATT
Organism: Pygocentrus nattereri; assembly: GCF_015220715.1. Lineage (NCBI taxonomy): Eukaryota > Metazoa > Chordata > Actinopteri > Characiformes > Serrasalmidae > Pygocentrus > Pygocentrus nattereri. The sequence goes on from NC_051211.1 coordinate 48,875,512, forward strand.
TGCTGACACACTGTCAACGTGTGCTTTTCTGTGCATATTTTTCATGTTGAGAGATTTTATTTTTTTATTGCCCACCCTGACAAGGTTTTGTGTAGACAGAATTAATAGGGTGCATGACTTGAGTGAGTGTAATAGAATTAGCATCATAAATATGGGTAATTTTTAACACATTTTCAACTAGTTTTTCTTGTTTTGTTTTTTTTTTCCCCTCGTTTTACTCTTTTCTACCCCCCAATGCGCACACGCACTTCTTTTCCTCCTTCCCTTCCTCTCTCCTTCCTCTCTCTCTCGCCCTCTCTTCCACTCCCGTCCTCACTCCCTCCCATCTTCTCTCCCTCCTGCCCTTTTTCCCTCTGTTCCTCTCTCCTTCCCTCTCTCCTCTTCCCTTTCTCCCTTCCTCTCTCCTCCCTTTCTCCTCTCTCTCTTTCTCTCTGTCTCTCTCCTTCCCTCTCTCTACTTCTTTCTCCCTTCCTGTCTCCTTCCCTCTCCGCTCCCCTCCCCACCTGCCTTTTGCCACCCTCTCTCTCTCCCACCCTCTTTCCCTCTCTCCCGCCCACCCTTTTTCCCTTACTCTCTCTCTCCATCCCCAGCCCAAGCTCCTGAGGCCCACACTGCTGGCAGGCGAGGAGTTTGTGATGGATGGAATGCGGGTCCACCTAGTTTCAGATGGCCGTGAGGAGGCCACGGGTGTGATGGGTGGTCCTCCCTTGTTGCCTGCTGAGGGAGCCATTTTCCTCACCACATACCGCATCATCTTCAAGGGCATGTCGATCGACCCTCTGGGTACTCAGTTATTCCTCAATCAGTATCTACTTTGCTCTCATGCTCATTCACATCATCTTTAACCCCTATTTCTGAAGTATTCCATAGATTACAGTAATAGTAAGACCCTGTAAGTGGATTGTACAGGAAAAGACTCCTTGGTAGGGATGCACCAATATGGGAATTACAGGCAAATGCAATATTTCTCATGTAGGAATCTGCCGATGCCTAAATACACTTATAAAATGTAGAATTTAGGGCTACATTGTTGGATAATTGGATTTATTTGTAAAAGGTTACAGATGCAGTAAAATTAATGTTTTAGTGCTGTAGCCCAATGTCACCTAAACATTCTGCTCCTCTGGAGTACAATACATACATCAGCGAGAATCAGTTAGAAATATTGGCCAAATCCAAACATCTGTCCACTGCTGATTCTATTATCATCGTGCATGCCCTCTTCTGGCAACACCTGTTGTAAAAAGCGCTATATAAATAAATTTTGCTTGCTTGCTTGCTATAAATAAAAATAATGCGTGGCCATGACTTAGTAAGGTGTAGGAACTAGATAATTAAGTCATAGCCATGGCTTAGTAAGGCATGGGAATGAGATCCTAATGCACATCTTTCCCATGCTTTGCTAAGTTGTGGCCACAGCATAATTATCTCATTCCCATGCCTTACTAAGCCACAGATTATTTTTATTTATATGAGATGTTACTAGCAGGGCTCTGTATATTACTGTTATCACTTGGGGGGAGGGGGGGGGCAGGGGGAATATGTTCATCACATCTCATTGCCTTATGTCAGTAGCAAAAGTTCTTATTACCAGATGAGTTTAGTCTATCTTGGAATGTGTGTTAACTTAGTCTGCCAGATCTGCATCTCAGCTGTGCTACATTAAAATTCTTTTACATGAACTGTCATATTGTCAGAGTTGTTTCTGAGTTATGAAAATAATTCTTTGTCCAGGTAGATTCTCCATTTAAAAAAAAAATGTAGGTCACAGTAATCGGCTCAGTAACCATGCAAACCCACTTCAGAATGAGTACTCTTTCTTGTTCACGCCCAGCCCAATAAATAAATAAGCCTTGTTCATTTTATGGTATGCAATATAACCAATCACTCATCGTTTATTTGTGTGATATGTAGGGGCAGGCTTTAAAAAAAAAAATAAAAAAAACAGGGCTATAACCAGTACAAACCCAGGGGCACCAAATTAATGAGTCAGTAAACCCTGAAGGCTTGAAGGCAACTTAATGCTTCAAAGAAAACTTTTGAATAAGTTTTAAATGCCCTAAATTTATGCCCTAAACTTCACAAACTGTATCAGCCCTACATTAGCCTTGGTAAGAAGGTCAGAAGTGCAGGCACACTGTCAGGAGCATCTATAACTTTTTGGGCATGACATCTGTGCAGAAAGGATACACAGCACAATATTAAAGTGTGTGTGTCTGTGTGTGTGTGTCTGTGTGCATCTAGTCGGAGAGCAGGTGGTGACGCGCTCCTTCCCCATCGCCTCTCTCACTAAAGAGAAGAAGATTTCAGTTCATATCCCAATGGACCAGTTCATCCAGGAGGGTCTTCAGCTACGTTCTTGTACCTTTCAGGTGCTGTTCAGTAAATCACCTACACCAACACATGTCTGTGTGTCTCTCTCTCCTCTTTCTGGTTCTCTTGCTCTCACTTTTGTCTCTCACTGGCAATGCTTCTCGCGGTCTCATTCTCTCTTTCCTGCTCGCTCATTCTCTGTGCCTCTCTGCCTCTTGTTCTCTCGTTATCTCATTCTTTCAGCCTTTACCTCGTTCTTATTGTTTCTGCCCCCACCTTTCTCTCTCTCTGTCTCTTTCTGTTTCTATTGCTCTCTCTTCTGCTTCTCCCTGATTCTTTCTTTGTCTCTCTCACTGTCAGTGTCTCTTGTTCTCTCATTCTCTTTCCTGCTCGCTCTTTCTCTGTGCCTCTCTGCCTCTTGTTCTTTTGATCTTTACCTCTCTCTCTTTCTGTTCCTCTTGCTCTCTCTTCTGCCTCTTTCTCTGTCTCTCTTGCTGTCTCTGCCTCTCAATCACGGTCATTCTCTTTCTAACTTGCACATTCTCTGTGCCTCTCTGCCTCTCATTTTTCTCTCACCTCATTCTTTCAACCCTTCTCTCATTCTTGTTCCTTCTGTCCCCTCCTCGCTCGTTCTCTTGCTCTCTCTCTCTCTCTCTTGCGCTCTCTCTCTTCCTCCCTAGGTCTCATTCTCTCTGCCTCTCTTGCTTTCTGTGTTCGCAGGATTGCATAAACATTCCCTTTGTGGAAAATAACGTTTTTATATTTATGTGATTCATTTAGTTTCTGTTTAATTTCTATTTTGTTTAGGTTCACCATAAATTGTTTGCTTGGGTTTTGTTCAATTAACTTCTCTCTCTGTCTTTCTCTCTCTCTCTCTCTCTCTCTCTCTCTCTGTCTTTTTTTCTCTCTCTCTCTCTCTCTCTCTCTCTCTCTCTCTCTCTCTCTCTCTCTCTCTCTCGCTCGCTCTCTCTCGCTCTCTCTCGCTCGCTCTCTCTCGCTCTCGCTCGCTCGCTCTCGCTCTCTCTCGCTCTCTCTCGCTCTCTCTCTCTCTCTCTCTCTGTCTCTGTCTCTGTCTGTCTCTCTCTCACACCACTGCAGCTGATGAAGATAGCGTTTGACGAGGAGGTGGCGTCAGACCTGGCTGAGGTGTTCCGGAAGCACATGCACAAACTCCGCTACCCACAGCATGTACAGGGCACCTTTGCCTTCACCGTGGGTCAGTCGGCCAAGCTGGTGGTGGAACACAAGACCAAGGACAAGAACCAGTCACTAAAGTGAGTCTTTCTGTGTTCACACAGCAGGTAAAAGTGGACCAAATTGGATTTTCTCCCCAAAGTAAAAAATGAAGAACTAAAATGTGTTTCCATTAAAAATCAGCTGTTATTCTTCATAAAGTCATTATATTTATATATGGCTATTTTGATATAAAAGTAATTAATCTTTCATTGCTACATTGAATTGTTTCATATAGAATCAGAGGTCAAAAGGGCTGAGTATCTAAATTCGATAATTTTATGATCTGACTGAATTGCTTAGTAGCATGTATTATTGAAAAATGACAGTCTTTTACCAAAGTTTAGTACCCAAGTAGTCCGTTTTAGTTTGAAGAAGCCAATAAGCATACATGTTCTGATCTGTAAGACCACACCCACATCCAGTTAGATATTTAGAAGAAGGTATTGAAATAAGCATCACTTAGCTGTATGCGAACGTTTAAACTACCCTGGACAAATGACGTGTTTTGTTGATTCTCTATGTGAACATAATTTGACACATTCTCTACAGCGAACAAACTTAAAAATGGCATTTTTGTGGTAATACAAGTGCACATTTCCTATTTTTTGTTAGAGAGTTTAACATTTTGGAAAAAAACAAGATTTAATGTGCTGCGTTACTCACATTTTAAGGTTCCATAGTGTGTTCTCTGTAGAGGTTGTTCTGACTTATTTCCACTTAGAAAATCAACAAAATACATAAAATTTGCATACAATTATGTATGTATGAATATGACTTGTGCTTAGTTGTGAGCAGTAGTCCTTCACTCTTTTTCTTTCCTCTCCATCAGCCGGTTTCCTGTGTGGGTCATGTGAGTAAGATTGCTTTGTCTGCTGAGAGAGAGAGAGACAGAGACACACAACATAGCACTAATGCTGAATTATGTAACACTGGAAAATGTGACACTATTTGTATACATTCTCTGCAGTCGCACCAAACTGGTGTCACAGCAGACAAAGACACAGACCTGCTCTTCATCCTTACCCTCGGAGACTAACCTCCTCCCTTCCCCAGTTAATGCACTTAACCTGGCTACCAGTGAAAAGTTGCAGAAATAGAGGAATTTCTCCTGATTTTTTTTGTATCATCTACATTTAAGGTGAATAACAAAGCCATCAAACCTACGAAATAGCACACATGAAGTCAGTACAAGCAGAAATATCAACCTTCTGCCAAATAGAACCATTAAGAGCCACCTTACCACGTCACAAGACGCCTGATTGGCTTGTTAACGAAGACAGACGTTCCACAAATGAACTTTTAATAAGGCACAGTAATTAAGATGATGTAATGACCCAGATTCAGATTATTTACTTTGTCTTTTTGTGACAATAAACCAAATGATGTGCATCCAGTCATCTTTTACTGTTAATACAAACAATACTTACAAAACATTGTTATGATGAATGATTGAGCGATCCAGAGTTACGTGGTAGGTTCATACAGAGAAAAAACATCTGCAGCCTTATGATGAAATGAACTCAGTGCTTTGAACTGACCTGCCAGCATCATAGCCAGTGACGTACTGTGGATAGTGTAGCCATGTGTAGGTGCTGCTGGGATAAATATTATGAATTGTTGGAATGTAAAGAATTCTAATATTTCATATATAATTCCATATTCTTGTTATAATTTGAATACTGTAATGCTCTTTAATCACTATAAAAAATGATCTTTTTACTGGTCTTTACTGGGCGACACAATCCTATCCGCAGAAGTATTTTCATTTCTATCTGTATTAGCTCGTTTCACAATACCCTGCACTACAGTCCCCAGCATGCACTGCACTCAAATTCTTCAACCCAATCAGCAATCTATGGGACAGCAGTTACACCCCATTCTACACAATTCTACACACCAGTTGCATCACCAAACACAGTAACTGCAGTTCAGCCAATATAAACACCCAGTGGGCGAAGCTAAACTGCTGTATATGCACGTCCGTTATTTCTTCTTATGTCCTGAAGCTGTTCATTTAGAACAGACTATTTTTCCAGTTTGGTTTCTTAATATATGTGCACTTCCTTGACTGGGTAGTAGGGAATCGCATGTTTTGAAAATCAAAAAATGTTTATACACTGATCAGGCATAACATTCTGACCACCTCCTTGTTTCTACACTCATTCTCCATTTTATCAGCTCCACTTACTACATAGGTGCACTTTGTAGTTCTACAGTTACAGACTGTAGTCCATCTGTTTCATTGCATACCCCCTTTCACCCTGTTCTTCAGCGGTCAGGACCCCCATGGACCCTCACAGAGCAGGTACTATTTGGGTGGTGGATCATTCTCAGCACTGCAATAACACTGGTGGTGGTGTGTTATTATGTCCACTGTGTCCACTCTGTTAGACACTCCTACCTTGTCAGTCCACATTGTAGATGTAAAGTCAGAGACGGCAGCTCATCTTCTTCTGCACAGTTTATTTTGGTCATCCTCTAGTCCTTCATCAGTGGTTACAGGACGCTGCCCACAGGACGCTGTTGGCTGGATAGTTTTGGTTGGTGGACTGTTATCAGTCCAGCAGCGTCACTGAGGTGTTTAAAAACTCCAGCAGCACTGCTGTGTCTGATCCACTCATACCAGCACAACACACACTAACACACCACCACCACATCAGTGTCACTGCAGTGGAGAGAATGATCCACCACCCAAATAGTACCTGCTCTGTGAGGGTCCATGGGGGTCCTGACCACTAAAGAACAGGGTAAAAGGGGGCTAACAAAGTATCAGAGAAACAGATGGACTAAAGTCTGTAACTGTAGAACAACAAAGTGAAGCTGATAAAATGGGCAATGAATTTAGAAACAAGGAGGTGGTCATAATGTTATGCCTGATCAGTGTATATTACTTCAAAGACCATTTAAACAGTGTGAGGGGAAAGTTTTCCACGATATGGGCTCTTTAAAGTGTAGCTACAACCCCAATTCCAGTGAAGTTGGGACGTTGTGTAAAACATAAATCAAAACAGAATACGATGATTTGCAAATCCTTTTCAACCTATATTCAATTGAATACACTACAAAGACAAGATATTTAATGTTCAAACTTTGTTTTTTGCAAATATTCACTCCTTTTGAATTTGATGCCTGCAACATGTTCCAAAGAACTTGGGACAGGGGCAACAAAAGCCTGGGAAAGTTGAGGAATGCTCAAAAAACACCTGTTTGGAACATTTCACAGGTGAACAGGTTCATTGGAAACAGGTGAGTGTCATGATTGGGTATAAAGGGAGCATCCCTGAAAGGCTCAGTCGTTTACCACTGTGTTACATCACCTTTCCTTTTAACAACACTCAGTAAGTGTTTGGGAACTGAGGACATTAATTGTTGAAGCTTTGTAGGTGGAATTCTTTCCCATTCTTGCTTGATGTACACCTTCAGTTGCTCAGCAGTCCGGGGTCTCCAATGTCGTATTTTGCGCTTCATAATGCACCACACATTTTGAATGGGAGACGGGTCTGGACTGCAGGCAGGCCAGTCTAGTACCCGCACTCTTTTACTACGAAGCCACGCTGTTGTAATACATGCAGAATGGTGCTTTTCCTCTTTGGCCCGGAGGACACGACATCCATGATTTCCAAAAACAGTTTGAAATGTGGACTCGTCAGACCACAGGACACTTTTCCAGTTTGCGTCAGTCCATCTCAGATGAGCTCGGGCCCAGAGAAGCCGGCGGTGTCTCTGGGTGGTGTTGATATGTGGCTTTCGCTTTGCATGGCAGAGTTTTAACTTGCACTTGTAGATGGAGCGACGAACTGTGTTCACTGACAGTGGTTTTCTGAGCCCATGTGGGAATATCCGTTACAGAATGATGTCAGTTTTTAATGCAGTGCCACCTGAGGGATCGAAGGTCACGGGCATTCGATGTTGGTTTTCTGTCTTGCCGCTTACTTGCAGAGATTTCTCCAGATTCTCTGAATCTTGATGATATTATGGACTGTAGATGATGAAATGCACGTTGAGAAACGTTGTTCTTAAACTGTTGGACTATTTGCTCATGCAGTTGTTTACAGAGTGGTGAACCTCGCCCCGTCCTTGCTTGTGAACGACTGAGCCTTTCAGGGATTCTCCCTTTATACCCAATCATGACACTCATCTGTTTCCAATGAAGCTGTTCACCTGTGGAATGTTCCAAACAGGTGCTTTTTGAGCATTCCTCAACTTTCCCTGTCTTCAACTCCAACTTCTTTGAAACATGTTGCAGGCATCAAATTCAAAATGAGTGAATATTTGCAAAAAAAAAACAAAGTTTATCTGTTTGCACATTAAATATCTTGTCTTTGTAGTGTATTCAATTGAATATAGGTTGAAAAGGATTTGCAAATCATCGTATTCTGTTTTTATTTATGTTTTACACCACATCCCAACTTCATTGGAATTGAGGTTGTAATACTACAAGACTATTTTATTTTACTTACAGCTCCTACACATGGCAGCATACTAAAAATCAAAGGTAGTTTAATTGCATTTAAAATGTTTTTTTTAACGTCTCCATGTATGACCCCCTTTTTTCCCCCCCCCAGAACCCTCTCCAAAAACCTGGTGAAAAGTGCTAAGCGGACCATCGGACGGCAATACGTGACCCGGAAGAAGTACACTCCTCCAACCTGGGAGAACCGTAGCAGCCTGCAGTCTGAAATGGACGAGGACGAGATCTCAGGTGCCACACATGCATGCATGCAACAATAGCTCCCTTCCTGGTTATGATCGCATTCAGCTATGTTGTTATTTCATTTGTAAGGCTGTCATTATAAGCGTGTTTGGCTTTTGATTATATTGTGCAGCTTCATACGAACTCATACACACTCATGCTCATGTAAATAATAAATAACATGGAATTTGCAAAGAGAGATTGTGTTAATCAGAAGCGTATTTACTTGTTCATTGTATGACTAAGTGTTTTACTGTAATTACTTATTGCTGGATTAATCAGTAGATTAATTGATACCCCTTGTTTCTGTCCTAATCAGTCAGATTAAGTTTCTACAGCGAACCATTTGACATTAAAACACTCTGAATGACTGTTTAATCTTAACAATTCAGTAATACAGTTTTTTTTAAGTGGTGCAATTCCCATAGCAAAAATGTGTGTATACTACATAGAATGATTCATAGTGAAACAACTGATAAACATCAAGCTCAAATTCATCAGTTTATGTTTAATAGAATAATATTTTCAGCGTTTATTGAACTTACCATGTTTGCTATCAGCTTACTACCTCTTCACAAACTTGCTGTTTTCCTGCTAAAAGATACGGCGTGAAATACAGCTAGGCTAATGACATTGTGTGAGATCACAGACCTTTAACGTTTGTCTATTTATCTTAATGATTTCAGATTGGCTGCTTTTTCAAGTGTAAACTTCAAGCCATATGTTGCATACCATTGGTTTATGTGGTCTCTTTCTGGGTTTAATTTAATTGAGCAGGAAAATCCTGAGTGATGTACAGTGGTACTCAGAGAAGTTGAGAATGCATGACACGGTGTGGCGCCTCCGGTGTGCAGTGGTATTTAGAGTTCAGGGATTTTGTCTGCCCAGCTTGCTGTTTCTTCCTCTAACCGTGTCTTTCTGTTTGACCAGTGTCTGAGGAGCTAGAGCAGAGTGCACTCACGCTTTCCTCCACCATCCGCTCGTCTGACCGCCAGACCATGAGCAATGTGGTGGAACGGGCCTGTTGTCGTGACTACCAGCGGCTGGGTTTGGGCACGCTCAGTAACAGCCTTACACGCTCCAAGAACGAGCCGTTTCGCATCTCCACAGTCAACCGCATGTACACCGTCTGCAGGAGGTGAGATTCAGAAAACGGCATGTCATTCACTTCTTTTTCCTGAAGACTGTAGGTTGTGTACGCAGTTCTGTCATTGACTGCTTTAAATAAGTCACAGTGTTGGTTTTCACTGGAAATGTGATTACATTCTGCAGTTAGTTTCAAACACATTACTCACAGCTATCTGCTATGAAACAAGGTTAGGCGATGTTATTGTTATGATAAATTATGTTGTGGTTTTCTGAGTATATCATAATTATAAATAACAGTGAGCAACAACTTGCTGGTTCATTCTGCTGAATTGAGAGTTGTTCAGAGTTGAAAACGTTTGACTTTTAACTTATTTGGATTTTAGACAAAATCCTGTTGCTTCAAATGACCCTTTAGCTTAAATATGTTTATTTTATTACATTAAATGCTTGAACACTCGTTCAGCCAGTACGTTATTAGTGAACGCAGCTTTGAACAGCTGTATATACATAAAATCATGTTTTCTTAAAACACAAAGAAATGACTTAATTGCAGAAAATGTGTATTTCGTTAATGACACTTCTTAATGTCCCATGCTGATTTTCAGCCTTTCGACATGTTTACTTCAAAACAGTGGGCTCAAAACAAAACTGCTCACCATGTGGCCATGAGGGACAAGGATGCAGTCTCACTTCCTGCTATGAAATGCAGGGGTGTGGCTAATTAAAGCACCACCTACAGACTGCAACAGTTTGTGTTTTGGAAGTAACAAGAGAACCCAGAACTGGAGTTTTTATACAGTTTTTTTTGTGTGTGTTTAAAAATTAAACTAATGGTAAAGCTAAATCTTTCAACCTCTCTTTAAAGAGATATAAAGAAAGACATAATAAAGATCTTTAAAATAAAAACATTGAAATTTAGGGGTTAGGGTTTGACAGACGCCCCCCCCAGTAGTACCAAAAGGACCCTATAAATGTATGGTTTTTGCAAATAGTTAGGTTATTACTGTATCAATTTCTGTCTTGTTTTTAAATAGATCAGAACATAATCCTGAATACTGATCTGAATACTTAATTGTTCTTTTTAAATATTGTTTTTTTCTGTGAGTCCACAGTTTGAACTAATTTGGTAGAATGGCCAATATATTAAATTGCCAGTAGCTGATTTGGATGTAAGCTCATTATTCTGTTGTTGTTTTACTCATTTATATTTACAGATTTTTAGTATTTCTTTTATCAGTATTTGTCAGTCTGCTTTAACTTCCCCTGTTCATCTCTCAGTTACCCAGGCCTGCTGATTGTGCCTCAGAGCATCCCGGACTCCACTATCCAGCGCATCTCCCGCTGCTACCGCCAGAACCGCTTCCCTGTGGTGTGCTGGAGGAACTCCCGCACAAAAGCTGTGCTGCTGAGATCTGCCGGCCTGCATGCCAAGGGAGTGGTGGGCTTCTTCAAGTCCCCCAACGCCCCTTCTGCAGGTCAGAACGCTGATCACAACCAGAAGCAGGGCTTTCACTGTCTCAGATGGTCCCCAGCTCTTCTAACCAATAGCTGATGGCTGAAAAGTGTGCAGTGGATTTGTAGGATTAAGTGTAATGTAACCCCTTAAACTGAAAGGTCCTGTATGTGGGCCCACACTTCAATTCCTCTCTTATACAGCACTGCAAAAGTCAGAGAACACTCAGACCAGCTGTTAAGTACTTTCTTTAATATTTCAGAGTCAGAAAAGACAACGCTTGTAATTCACCGAAAATTACACCGTAGCCTCTGCAAATTAATATATAAAAGCTATCAGTATTCAATTTGTCCACTCTTTATTTTTGTGCAACCCTTTTGCCACTTTGCCTCTTCCATCAGTTCTAGCTGAGTCCTCCAAACAGAGCTGTTCCCAAAGAAAGCACTGATATGTTCCTCTTTAAACAGACACTAACATTCACACAAGCAACTACCCAAACTCACCAAAGCTGCCTTTTAAAATGATTTCTCCTATATTTATATTGGCCAAATAAGATATTTCTGATGAGATTTGATAGAAGGTTGTGTAATAAGGGAATGTCAAAGGAAAATAAGGAATGGAAAAACTGGGATCTCTAATAACCATGCAAAAGCTAGAAGACCAAGACAGACTCTTTGAGAGAAAATCAAGCTCCACTCTTGCTTCAGATCTGAAAAAATCCACAGGTGTTTGTCCATCCTTCCACTGTGAGAAGACAACTCAGGTCTAAGGGTCTGAAAGGATGTGTAGCTGTCCAGAAGCTCTTAGTGAGAAAAGAAAATAGACAAAAAAAGAAAAACATTTGCACTAGAACATCAGAACATCTGAGATGTGCAGTAAGGTTTTATGAGCTGATGTAATCGTGATTAATTGGTTTGTGAGAAGGAGAAAATGTGACCAGCTTCTAAGACTGAACTTTGTAGGTATTTACAGGATGCATGAAAAAAAAGGTTCTGCTCTCTTCCTCGTGCCAAAAAGTGAATACCTTGAACTTAATAACTATTATGGAAGAAATGGAACCAGAACACCCTTGGAAATAAGAGAGTTTGCTAGTCTTAAAGTGGAGTATGTGTGTTTGTGTGTGCTTCAGGACCATCCCAAGCTGACTCAACTAGTCTGGAGCAGGAGAAGTACCTGCAGGCCATCATCAGCTCCATGCCCTCCTACAACGAGGCCAGCGGCAGGAACACCCTCAGTGGCTTCACATCCACACACATGAGCACCTCAGGTCAGACACACAGGAATTCTTTATTATTATTTTTAATCTTTTTACTTTTTCATAGTGGTTGAGACTGCCCTGTATTGCCCCAAATTGTTGTCATGCACTGAATTTATAGCTACATATGTACATTGTGAAACTGTATAATTTAATCATTTGGATATTTATGCAGTTTTAACTCTGCTTTGTAATTTTGTGTGTGTGTGTGTGTGTGTGTGTGTGTGTGTGTGTATATATCTCACTGCGTCACCTGCAGTACCAGATAAAAGTATTGAAGTGTTGACATGCCTACCCATAGAAGGTTTTCCTTTTCTTTTTTTTTTTACCAGTTCCAACATTTTAGAATAATATTGATGACATCAAAACTATCAAACAACCACTATAAAATTAAGTAGAGGAAAGGTGTTTATTTTAGATTTTTTAGGACGTACCCCTCCCCTTTGGCCTTCTACAGCTTTACACATTCTTGGTGTTCTTTAAAGCTGCTTCACAAGGAGCCACCTGGGATGCTTTTCCAACAGGACCGAAGAAGACATCTATAAACATCACATTTTTTCCTGACTTTTATTTTTTTCTGCATCATTTGAACACAGCAGCTGTCTTTTACATTACATGAGCATTTTATGATAAATGGACCAATAGAAACGCAGCAAAATGACTTATAACTTACAAATGACTTACAAAATGATAAATAAAAGTAAAAAGTCTTTTCATGAACTTGCATTAGAAAATGGAAAAACGTGTTTGTTGAGATGTGTTTTTTTTTTTTTTTGCATTTGTTTCACAAACAACTTTCTTTTGCATTTAAGCAGAATCTTTTAGATTAAAACATCTTTTAGTTAATGCATGTCATGTCAGTTTAGGGGTGCTCAGTCTTTTGACTGGTAGTATACATTTGGTCACTGTCAGTTCAGGGAAGAGGTCCGACGGCTGTACACATTCCCTGAATTGTTCTATAGAGAAGTCATCATGTAATGGACACATCAGAATGAATGAAAATGTCTTGTTTTTTATGTTTTCTGCTCTTATAAATATTATTTCTGTGCTTTAGACTCATCAGACAAACTGAGGCAACCTAAAATTGGAGTTCTTATGAAGCAAGTTTTGGGCACGAAAGAGGACCTGCCTGGAACCTTCAGTCGAGGAGGTGAGCGAGCCATTAGTCTCTGTTTCTGTTTGTATGCGTGTTGGATATTCTGTCTGAAATATCCAATGCTGTGTTGGACATAACAGCCCTCGAAGATATTCCCCAGCGTCTTCTAATTATCTAAAAAATTGTTTCAAAGGGGAATTCCACCGATTTGTCAAAATTTCTGCATAATTCAGTCCTTGAGTTGTAAACAGAGTAACTCGGAGTGGTTTGATGTGCAGTGGTTAATTGTAGAGGAATTTTCAGACTCTGATTTCTTTATAATGGTGGTGATAGGAACCAGGGGTTGCAATGTCTACAATACAAACATAACCATTTTATTTAATATCCAAAACCACCACTGAACCTACTGGGGGTGGAGGGCGGACCTTTACCTCAATAGCTTAACTACAAACTATCATAGCCATTTCTCAGGCAACATTTTCTTTAGTAACTTCAGATATCTGCTTCAAAACCACTGCAAACAGTTCTGACTCCACCAGATTTACCTGGTATAGCGGGCCACTGTTGATACGTCTTTGCTAGCATAGTGATGCTAGCATGTTTGTAGTAGCATAGAAGTTCTAGCATAGCATAGCTGTGCTAGTCTGTGTGCCGATGGTAATGGGTCTCTCTGTGTTCTCGGACCCTAGCGCTGGGTCAGAGGGCAAGGGTCATCTCCCTCTCTCAGACTAAAGTTTCAGGCAAGGCCCGTGGCTCACCAAGAGGTACAGTAGAGCTAAATCTAACCAATCAGGTCTCTCTAACAGTGATTTTAGCCTGTCTAAGCTGGCGCCTGCCCGGCGCCTCTATCTTTCTTCCTGGGCTAACTTTCTCTTTGACCGCTGTGTCTGTTTGTTATTGACCTTGTCTGTTATGTTTGTCTAGCCTGGCATCTCTTTGCATGTCACCCATCAAATTCCAACAGAGCTTTGTTGTCTGACATGCTGTTTGTGTTGATTCATTTGACATGCGATGATTGCATAGATTGATTTGCAGCCGAGTGTGCTAATTATTGAGGGTGTGTTAAATGCCAAGAATCAACCAAATAATCTGTAAGATGCTTAATATTGGATGGCAGAAGGCTGGGGTAACATACATTTTAGGTGCTCCCCATTAGTCTAGTGCATTATGACAGTAAAGAGAACAGTTAAGCATCTTACAGATAACTTGCATGACTCAAACTGACCTGCTCAGATCAATCCATAGGTAAGCACTGGAAGAGTGAATTAAACATGCGTTGGCTCTGTGTGTGATTTAGGGAAGTGGGGCAGTATCCGGGGCAGCGGGCGTCTCAGTGCCTACAATCCAGATGTGGGGAACCGGCTGGCAGGGAAGGAGTCACCCCAGGCCAACGGCGGCCCTGCCGAACCCTACTTCCTCCGGCAGCAACGTGCATACCTCTATATCATCGGAGACAAGTCCCAGCTCAAGGTACCTTAATAACCTCAGCGGAGCTTTCTAAAATAAGAACTGTTGGGTAAATCAGGCTTTTTATGAAATGTTTGTTGACTGCTGCGATATGTTGCTGCTCCATTGAAAACGATTTAAGTTTAAACAATTTTCTTTCTCCTGATATTGTGTTTTCGCTCCAATACTAATACTGAAACCTTGAATAATGGCCAAACATCAGATACCAAATGAACTGTAAAAGGCAATTCGCTTTAAGCAGAGCAGATAGCCTTCACCAGTTTCCCTGCACCCTAAATAAACATTCAGATCTCATGAAAAATCACAGCCTTTTGTGGAGTGGTTCTACAGATATTAAGCTATACTGTTTTTATTGGAGAACCTACAAAACTTGTTTCTTACAGCTTCCAGAGTTCATTTGGACTGTTAGGCCTATTTCACACACACTACCTCTGTTTGGTTTTAATGAAGCACAATGTCATCTTGATTTTCATTTCAATTGTGCTCTCTTGGACTCCCGCCATGGAGCGCTGTCGCATTACCAGGGATCATATCACAATCTCCTGGATTCATGATAATTATTTAAATGAAATACTAGTTAAATGTTCGATCTGCACACCGATTTTTTACAGTTGGTCTTCCAGACTTGAAACATTTGCCAAATCTCAAGTCAGAACGCTGCTGCGAATAAACAAACGTGCCATGCTTTTATGAATTATATTTTTTTATTATATTTTCATTGGATAAAGGATGACTGTATCCACGGTGCTCCACTCCACGGTGCAAATGCTGTGTGTATGAAAGGCCAGCATTGAATGAAAATGACTAAATGGGAGAGTCATACTGCTGCAGTGATTGTTGGAAGCTGTGTCCTCTTTTCTGTTTGAAGCATTAAAAACATCAGTGGTACTGTTTTTCTCTGAATTGGCTTTGATAGCACAGTGCTTTTTTTCCCCCAATCCTCTGGCACGACACAGCACAGACTGACATTAAAAAACCTGACCGTTGCCCTTTACGATGAGCATCTAATTGTAGACTGTCATGCTGAAATGGCTCAAACACTACACAGAGATACTCAACTAACATCACATACAGTGAGAGTGAGTGAGTACTTTTCAGGATAGATCTGTTACAGGTCTGGATTACATTCTGTGATTTATTTATTTATTTATTTATTTTATCAGTATCTTATCCAGCGTTTTCTACTGATATCAACCCAATACTGATCCCTAGTTTCAGAATCGCTGCCATACGTAACCACTGTATTGTTGTGTGGTGATCCTTTATCTATTGTAACTGTGAGGTTGGCTGTGTGTCTCTGCAGGGAGGAAAGCAGGACTCCTTCCAGCAGTGGGAGGTGGTGCCTATCGAAGTGTTTGACGTGCGGCAGGTGAAAAATAGCTTTAAGAAGCTAATGAAGGCCTGTGTACCCTCCTCGCCCTCCAGTGAGCCCAACATGTCTTTCCACCGCTGCCTGGAGGAGTCCGATTGGATGAACCTGGTAAAACTTGCACCTTCAAAACACTCTGACATATTTGTGACCCTTTTGTGGGTCAGTTTATTCTTAGTTTAGTTCGTTGAAGTGTCAGGAAGGTATGTTAATATTTTATCCCATATGAATCGTGTCTTGCAGATCTTAACGCGGTTATGTTATAATGGATGCAAGAGTTATAAAAGCAAGCATTTACAGTTTTTCTCTGAGCATCAGTGCATGTCTCAGTATATTATTCCCTGTGCATATCACCTTCAATGTATCCTCTCTAAGCACTGAACCAGTCATGAGCAGATTTTGTGGAACTGGAGAGCAGCATATTTACTGATGAGAAATTAGGCCCTTAGCATGTCAGCACATTGATCTAATAAAGTCCAATACGCACAGTGGACTATTAAACTTTTAGACTAATAGAATAGAATACTTTGTTGTCCGTTTTTCATTTACAGTGGTGCTTGAAAGTTTGTAAACCTTTATAATTTTCTATATTTCTGCATAAATTTCAGCTGAAACTTCATTAGATTTTCACACAAGTCCTAAAAGTAGATAAAGAGAACCAAATTAAACAAATGAGACAAAAATATTAGACTTGGTCCATTTGTTTATTGAGGAAAATGATCCAATATTATATATCTGTGTGTTTATATAGATTTAAATCTATGTTCTTTTTTTATTTTGAGAATTTACAAGAAATTATTTGACTTTGTCTTGTTTTTCTGCCTTGATCTTGCCTTGATGATTAAAAAAAAAGTTCCCCTTGCTATACAACTTTCTAAGTAAATTATAAATGATATCTGTTCATTTGTCTCTCCAAGCATATTTTTTCTTATTTATTCATTCATTGATTTATTTATTTAACAGCTTAGTAGCTTCCTATTTTATGCACAAACTGAGAAGGCACATAGGGGTAACATATATGAACCACTGTATACTTACTGTAGAGACTTTTGAACGGTGATTGGAAACTTTGTGTCCTTTGCACAGCCATATATGTTCAGTAAATGTTTGCAGCAGATTCTTTCAGTGATGTTCAGATTTGTCTGTTTGTGTTCTAGCTGCATAAGGTTCTACAAGTGTCTGTTCTTGTGGTGGAGCTGTTGGCCACTGGTTCTTCAGTCATGGTGAGCCTGGAGGATGGATGGGACGTCACAACGCAGGTACTGTTGCTGTGCGGCTCCTAATGTAGAGTGGATTGTGATGGTTTTGTAGGACTGTGTAGGTACTGATGTTAGTCTGCTGTGTTTAGGTGGTGTCTCTGGTGCAGCTTCTGTCAGATCCGTATTATCGCACATTTGATGGCTTCCGGCTACTGGTGGAGAAAGAGTGGCTGTCCTTCGGCCATCGCTTCAGTCACCGCGGTGCTCAGACGCTGGCCAGCCAAAGCAGTGGTTTCACACCAGTCTTCCTCCAGTTTCTCGACTGCGTGCACCAGGTGAGTGAGCGTGGACGTGCGTTTCTGTCCGTGCACATTGAAATCATTTGGCAGGAGTGAGTAGTCTTTTGGATGAAGTGTGATTAACTAGGCTTCCCATTTCCTGTTGGAGTCTATTTGCATCCAGTAGGTTGACATGCAGTTGGTTTCTTATCATATGCACAGCGTATTTTGTCATGTTTATGATGATGTTATCACAGCAATAAAGTTGTTTAAATGTCATAAAATTTAAAGATTTCAGGCTGAACAGATGTTACTGTTGTTCTCAAGCAGTATTCTGCATTGTCACAACTCAAAGTATGACGTTTGTAGATTTCTAAGGGACTGCACAACTCCTAGGGTTCCTGGAACAAACGTTTTCTAGCTTAGCTATAAAAAGAACCATGGAAGTCTAAAGATGCTATTGAAGGACCTCTGTCCTACATGTTTCTTCCATTTTTTGTTTGTGTGGATTTAAAAACCGTGGTAATTCATTTCTACTTGGCATTTTCCAACCTCTCTATCATTTATAGTGTTTTCACATATAGTTTGTTTTAAAAGAACCAAACTGAGCCAACTGCAAATGACCTCAGTTCTTTTTGTGTTCACACTGTAAGTGTCGACTATAAAGAGGACTCGGTTTTCTTTCTGGTCCTTTGGGATCTCAGACCACGTCTTGTTCACGTCCACAATTCCATTAGAACTCTGACCCCTTTCACAGCCCTCACAGTGGGCAGCGTTCTCTGATAAATCCGACTTATCAGGTGACGAGAAGACCCACCAGACCCCCTATTGGCCGTGCTGAAATGATTTGGCCGAAATGCATCACGCAAAATTGGAAAAATGGCGCTGGGGATCTGCCGTGGTGGGCTCCGTTTTCAGCTGTGCTCCTCACTGAAGCTCCACCCGGCGAAGTTTCAATTAGCTCGAGCCTTTAACACAGTAAAATCATGCGAACTCTCGCATCTTATCGCTTTAATATGTCAGCGCTGCTGTCGGACTTGGATCATGGACAGACTATCCTGGGTAGAACCTTATAAATGACCCTTGGTCTGTTTTACCTGCTGAAGTGCTGAAGACTGTGGCTGTTTGTCCGGTGAGCCTCATGGTCAGGCTTCAGATGCTGAAATGGCCCAAGTGTGAAAATGCTCTTAGAATTAAACAGGCTGTTTTAGTTGATGTGCCTTTAAGACTGATATAAATCAATGAGCTCTGTTCTGATTAGCCCTTCTTTGTGCCTCAGAAAGCAGTACAGGCTGAAACGCTATGTACAACTTCAGTGTGAGAAGGTGGGGCTGAACTACTGTAGACTGAATAGCCTCAACCAGCCTGATTTTCATATATAGATTCTGGGCTTGATTGGGGGAGGGGCTCATTATTGCTGGTTTGCTTTCACACACAAGAATTCCATCAAACTGTAGATCGATTGCGCAATTCAATATCACTTTTCTGAAGACAGGTTTGCAAAACGGTAAGCACTAGCTTCATCCGTTTGCTGCTTTTTGTTATTTTTCTTGGATAAAAACACCAAAGTGGCAAAGAACAGCACTTTTTGTCCACAGCAGTCCTTTTTCCCCACTATCGCAAAACTGGGGAAGTGGGAAAGAAGCTGATACGTTGAAGCAGTCATGCTACAAAATGAACCAGAACCAGTCATGCAACCCCACACGCACTGCCAGGGGCAGATAGCTTGGGTATGGACTCAAGTGTGAGAACTTCCTTAGAGAATGTATGAAACCTTGTTAAAACAGTGACTCATTCACTTTTAACTGGCTCATATCATGGAACTAAATTTCTCACTTTTTTTGATATAACCTAGTTTGATGTAGCATGTACAAGGTTTTAATCCAACAAAAGCGATTTATAGAATCAGGAACCATTCACTCTACTCAGACTGTAAAGTGAATGGTACCTGAGTCTGTATATCGCTCTTGTTGGATCAAAACCTTGTGTCTCCAAAATGCTAACTTGGTAACCGGGGGGAAAAAATGGAGATGCAAGGTTTTGTTCTGACAGCAGAATGAAAATTAAGCTGGCTGATTTGAATTCATTGGTTTAGTGATGTCACAAAAACCATTGCATTTACAGATCTGCCTATTTAGCACTTTAGCCCTTCCCAATCACGATTTCAGGAGGAACAGAGATTGGTTCTAGAAAACATCTTCACCAAATCTCGAAAACAGATCCCAGGCTCGAAAACAGCTGTCAAACTTGACACTTGATTTTATTGCATTGCAGTAAATCCTGCCCCTCTTTCTTCTCAACAGATCCATCTTCAGTTCCCCATGGAATTTGAGTTTAGTCAGTACTACCTTAAGTTCCTGGCCTATCACTATGTATCCAATCGCTTCCGGACCTTCCTGCTGGACTCCGACTACGAACGTATTGAGCTTGGTGAGTCGTATGCTCCCACACCCAAAACCTTAAATTCTGCTGTGAAATAAGCACCATATTACTCAGTAATAATTGTCTGCATGCATAAAGAGTGTAGATTTCTCACTTCATTTTTCCCTGTTATTATTGATCTTATGTTAAATATGTGGCCGCCATATTCAGTAGCTCATGAAGTGCCTTCAGTGCAGTACAGTGCAAAAGCCTTAAGCATCCAAGAAAATATGTAAAGCTGCTTATCTGGGCAGTAAGTGTTTTTATTTCTACATAAAACACTAACATTAAAATAAACTAATGTTTAAACAATCCATTATGTGTGTAACCAAAAATAGTGAGTGTGGTAACTTCTTCCCAAAGCTCTCCTTGGGGAACTCCAGTATTTACAGTTACCATCCAGTACCTAGTTTATTTAACTAATCCTTTATTAAATTAAATCAGGCACTCCTGATGAAATTTAACAAACCCGTGAGTGCACAGAAAAGTCAGGAGCCAAACTTATGCTCTTCTAACTGGATTCTTTCAATCAAGATATTAATAATTTTGTTTTACTGTGTTTGTTTATGTGCACTGTCAATTGTACGAGTGCTGAGTTTCATGTGCCCTCTCTGTAGGGGTCTTGTATGAAGAGAAGGGAGAGAGGAGAACCCCTCAAGTCTGCAAGTCTGTATGGGATTACATTGACCGCCTGCACAAGAAGACTCCCATCTTCTACAACTACATGTTCTCTCCAGAGGAAGAGGAGGTAGTAGAGTCCTTGTTCCAGACTTAAGTCTTGCTTCCTTTATATAGGAGAGTCATGCCTTTTGGGGATCAAATCTAACCTCGTTTGCCGCTGCTTCTTCTGCCAGGTCCTAAGGCCCTACAGCTTCATCTCTAACCTGAAGGTGTGGGACTTCTACACGGAGGAGACGTTGTCGGAGGGGCCGTCATATGACTGGGAGCTGGTGCGAGGGAGACCTGAGGGGCACACCGAAGATACAGCAACTGATAGGCCCGAAACGGCAGCGCCCAAGTCACAGCGGCGCGTGGTCTGGCCCTGCTACGATAGTCTGAGTAAAGTGCTGCCAGATGCCATCACCAAACTACTACAGGTCAGTGCTGACACTGAAAGTATTATCATGCACTATCTGTAGACATCAGTGATGAGTTATTTATAGAGATAGTATAGCGGTTTTTTTGGGTGTCAGAATCAGGCTTGAAGTGCAGTTGAGTTGGGTTTCAGTTGTTTTTAGTATGACAGACTGTTCTTAGGTGCTCATCTTAAGTGAAGTGCTTCAGCTGGAAATAGCTCAAGTCATTCTTATGGAAAAATATTGGATCAGCATAAGCTTAAACTCAAGGTTTTAATATAGATATCGGGAAAAGAAAAAGCAGTATTGTGCTTATGCTAATACTAGTTCTACTACTATTCAGTTACGCAAGCACTCATTTTTTTGGCCAAAGTAAAATGCTTGGGTTATTTTCACACATGAACAAAAATAAGTTTTGTTTTTATTGTCTGTATTACACCATTATGTACATAGGGGGCAGTCGTGGGCTGGAGGTTGGGGAATTAGCCTTGCGACCGGAAGGTCGCTGGTTCAAACCCCTGAACTAACAGTACGTGCCTGAGGGGACCTTGAGCAAGGCACCTAACCCCCAACCGCTAACCCCCAACCGCTAACCCCCAACCGCTAACCCCCAACCGCTAACCCCCAACCGCTAACCCCCAACTGCTCCCCGAGTGCTGCGGATAAGGCTGCCTGGGCAAGTGTGCTCACTGCCCCCTAGTGCGTGTCTTCACTAGTGTGTATGTGGTGTCTCACAGCATGGATGGGTTAGATTTTGGAGGTGAAATTTTCCAACTAATGTCCTAAAGAATCAAACTCTGCTGGGCTATTATGTGGTCAAAGATTTACACCCATGCATAACAACATGACAAAGCTCCAGTGACCGAGTCTATGGACGTATTGAAATACAGTACTGATTCTGCGTCTTTTGTTTGTGCATGTGCTGATATGTAGGATGTGCATAACCTCGAGGCCGAACTGGGACACGTCTCTGAGAAGTGGAAGGACACCTGGGACAAGATCAAGACTACCCAAAGGACTGAGACCAAACTGGAAAGCCGGGTATACACTCTCATATTCATGTGCGATTTTGACTGTGGCAGGATTGTATTACCATTAGCCCAGTATTAGTGTAGTGTTCCTAATAAAGTGCTCAGCGAGGTGTGAATGTACCACAAAATCTTCCTTATATATAATTTTTTTTTTTTTTTTTGTCCATATGACCTTTGTTTACATCTGTAGGTGCAATGTCAAATATATCAGTGTAAAAAATAAGCAAACGAGAACTAAACTATAACATCATTTCCAGTTTGGTTGAATTACAAATATTACAGTCACTTAGTGGCTCTTGGTCACTGTGGGACTTTATACACTTGTGTTTGTTTTTCCTACGTTAACAGACATGATTTTACCCGTCACTTTGTATGTGTTAAATCAGGAAAATAAAATGCGCTGTTGATCGAGGATCTTGGTCTTAATTGTTGAATCGCTGAGCTGTCGAGTACTTAACTCTGTACTCCTCTGCTTTATCCCCCAGCACTCGTTCTCCAGCTCGCTCCTAATGTCATCTAACCTAATCCACCAGAGGCGCTCACAGGGTATGTACCTGCAGGAGAGCGGTGTGGGCTCCTCCATCAACCTGGCCTTGGACTGCGAGGCCAGTGCCACCTCCACACCTGCCTCTGGCCGTCCCAGCACCAGCAACCTCTACTCCCAGTTTCAGAGCACTGAGAGTGAGAACCGGTGTGTATTTGCTTCCCAGACTAAGAGCGTGTTCTTCCATGATTCCCTGTAGCAGAGTTATGTCGTTAAACATGTACATGAGAGTAATACGTATTATATTTAGAGGTTATAGTTACAGTATAGCGACATATTCAGAACTTTGACTTTGTCTTTTTGATGATACTTGAATATGCATCAGTAAATGTTTATTTATGCTCCACCATCAGGAGCTATGAGGGAATCTTGTTCAAGAAAGGAGCACTGCTGAAACCTTGGAAACCACGCTGGTTTGTGCTGGACAAGACCAAACATCAGGTGCATTATCTAGAGCTCTCCATCTTTGAAGTGCTTAGACAAATTGTTTATTTGACAACTTCAGAATAGCTGTAAAATGAATAATCATCCTGCTTTGTATTCACTCTCCGTTCTTCCTTGTTTATTTCCTTTTCTGCTCAGTTGAGATACTACGAGACGAGGCAGGATAAAGAATGCAAGGGTGTTATTGAACTGGCTGAGGTGGAATCTGTCATTCCGGGCACACCTGCAATGGGAGCCCCTAAAAACGTAGAAGAGAAAGCCTTCTTTGATGTAAGTACCTCGGTTATCGTCGTGATTTAAGATTGATACAGTTAATGCCTTGTGTGTTGATTGGCGTAATCCCAGTTTATCCGATGTTAACCAATTCTTGTCTCTCTCTCTCTTTTCCCTAGTTGAAAACGACCAAACGAGTGTACAACTTTTGCGCGCAGGACAGCCAGAATGCACAGCTGTGGATGGACAGTATTCAGAGTTGCCTATCTGACGCGTAGAAGGAGAGGCTCTGTGGAGGAGAGACTATTAGTACTGAAAGGATATCTGCTGGGCTCCCTGATGGACATGGCTCTTAGCCAATGACAGGGCTCGTCCAGCAGAGATAGAAACGGGGTGTCGGCCTCCATTGAGTGTTGGCGATATTGATCTTAAAAGAAAAGGTTGCACCTCACCACATTTCAGTGTTTTTGTTTAAAAAATGTGTATAAAAAGTAAAAAAAAAAACAATCTAAGAATCCCTTCAGAGACATTTGTTGCTCACAGTCTTTTGTCAGCGTTAGTACTCTAACCACTATACACCCCCCTGGATGTTCTGTTGTGCAAGGCATGATGTCACTCTTTTTGGGGTCTTATGGACTACATCTCTCCATACAAGTCAAACGTGAGGCTCCGGCATGCCCAGCTACAGCTAGTCTTCCTCCTGTCGTCCCCCTCCAACATACTGCCAACTAAACGAATGCTATGCAGGGCCCTGAACTCGCCCAGTTAAGAGCCACAACCAAGAATCTGCCTGCCCTAAAGTTCTCCTACTGCACATATATATGCGATTTCAGCTGTACACTGTCACCGTAAGTTAATTTGGATTCAGTTTTCTGAGCTACATTCAGCCAATCAGGCCTTGGCTTGTTTAGCACACCCACTGCCCTGTCGTCTAATTGGTTGGCAAAATTCTCCCCTCTCTGACCGATCCCACTCATCACATTCCTTGGCCTTATGCTTGTCAAAGCATGGTGTCCTTTCAATGGTTCATGAAGGATCTATTCAGTTAACTGGTTTCATGTACAGTGAAAATAATATCAGTCCACGATTTGCTGACATTATGTATACTATAATAAACACTTATCCTCTTGCTCAGTTTATCAGAATGCCATCTGGAGATTATGTTCTCAGATTAGCCTGTTTACAAAACTACACAAGGTTCTTACCCGTTTTGGTTTCTCCCTGGTAAACAATAAGAACCGCTGTCTGTGTTGAGAATTTAAGGGATGCTAAAGGAAAAGGAGGGATATATTTTGTTGTGATAATTTATGCACAAAAAAAAGTTTGTTTTTTTTAAAGGTGAGATGCAAATGAACAGGGGGATGGTGGATAGAGGGGTATCTGGAGCCTCTCTGTTTCAACAAGTGTCTGTTTACATCGGTCAGTGGACAGCGGCCTGGCTGTCATGACAACTGAGCCCTATTTTGTATCTATAAAGATCAGATTACCAGGTCTCAGTTAATAGCCGTATTTCAATTGTTTCATTTGAGCAGTTATAGTTTACTGGACCTTGTCTATTGAGCTCACACTTCTCACTCAAGTAGCTGTTACTGTTTAGCCGAATTTCAGACCCTCAGTATAATCTGTCTAACCCGTTTCCTCCCCAATGAATAGGACTGCTATTATAAGGCTCAATGTCATGTACAGCCAGTCGGTTCTCCAGGCCCTGTCGTTGTCAGAACCAGTGTTTTTAGCTAGAGTCTGTTCTGTTTTGAATCTTGTACATAGAGGAGTTTATGTCTGTATTATTCCTTTAGAAAGAGAGAGAGAGAGTGAGAGAGAGTCTATTTAGCTGAACTTGGTAAAGATGCAAAGTGTCACTTCCTGTTTATTTTTTATTCTCCTCCACCAGTTTTGTGATCCCGGATACAGAAAACTAACACACATATATACAAACACACTGTAAAATAGGGTAATACCGCTGTCTTGTTGAACATAAAAATTTGAATTGTAGATTTTTTTTTTTGTTCTGATAACTCCCTTTGTATATAATATTCAGATTTATATGTTTGTTAGTAATTTATTTAACTTTGTCTCCTGAATATGACAGTCCTCAGAGCACCACTTAACTTCTCAATGATTAGAAACTCCAATATGTGCCATTGTTTATTTTTTTTTCCTGCATTAACGTGACTAATGATTTTTTTTTTTTTTTTTTTTTTTTTTTGAAAACTTCATATACGTCTCAAATAAATCCTCAATGCTCTTTTTTTTCTAACATGGTGGTCCTCTCCCAGCGTTTGTCTCCTGGGACTATTTGACGTCATATGAACACAACTAGAACAGATGTTTTGATCTCGGAAAGCCTGTTCACTCACTCACTCACTCACTCACTCACTCAAACAGCGGACTTATTGTTGCGATAGATAATATCCAGCTTAAAGAATATCCTTCAAAAGAAAAGTGTATAACCTTTTTATTTATTTTTATGTTCCCTTTTTTAATAGGTTTTTTTTTTTTCTGAGCCGGGTTCTGTTGTCAATCATGTAATATATTTTTTAGGATTAAAAGAAAAACACTGTGGGTTTTATTGTCTCTTGGCTTTGTTCATACTTTCTTCATTTTCTTTTTTTTTTTTTTAATTGAACTTTTCAAACTTCACACACAATTCCCCTGTTCACACACGTTTCTGGATTGGACTGTATTCAGTGCCCTCCGTAAGTATTTGGACTGTAAGTCTTTGGCTGGTTTATATTGTTCTCTTGGCTTCAATGCCAGTACATTGAATTTTAAAAGAAAACAGAGAATATAGCCTCAGTTTGAGGATACGCACAATTCCCACATTTCAGTGAGGATGAATTAGGAATTAAGTAAAGCAACAACTGAAATTTGGGAATCATACTAATTAAACCTTCAAATCCAGCGCATTCATTTCCACACATGCCGTTTTTGTTCAGATCCAATATGTTGTTGTGAGTAAATGGTGCCAAAATAAAAAGTCACTTGTCATATGCTTGTGGGCTGAACAGGAAGGTTCTGCTTTCTACTTGCTGAGTCGTAAGTTTAGTAGTACAAAAAAAAAACTCCCAAAAGAATATTTCCTATAATAGTTTTCCCTGATTTATTATATACTTTTATGTTATTGTACACAGACTTTGCCCTGTTTTTGTTGTGTACTTTTGCATTTCCCAACTGTGTCTTGTGACTTAAAGAGCACAAGAAACATTCATTTAAAATTAGTTACATCATCCTTATACTAACAAAGACTAAGCAGAGCTTAGTCACTCAATGCGGCTTTTAAACTTTCATGTATGGAAGTTTATTTTTTGGGTGGAATGTTCCTTCAGTGTTCAGTTCTGCGCAGGAATAGGAATAGGTTATAGGACTCAGGAAAGAGGATGTCATGGTTTATGCCAATGTACACTATATTGCCAAAAGTATTCGCTCGTCTGCCTTCACACGCATAAGAAATTCAGTGACATCTCATTCTTAATCCATAGGGTTTAATATGACATTGACCCACCCTTTGTAGCTGTAACAGCTTCAACTCATCTGGGAAGGCTTTCCACAAGGTTTAGGAGTGTGTTTATGGGAATTTTTGACCGTTCTTCCAGAAGCGCATTTGTGGCGTCAGACACTGATGTTGGACGAGAAGGCCTGGCTCACAGTCTCCAATCTAATTCATCCCAAAGGTGTTCTATCAGGTTGAGGTCAGGACTCTGTGCAGGCCAGTCAAGTTCTTCCACACCAAACTCACTCATCCATGTCTTTATGGACCTTGCTTTGTGCACTGGTGTGCAGTCATGTTGGAACAGGAAGGGGCCGTCCCCCAAACTGTTCTCACAAAGTTGGGAGCATGAAATTGTCCAAAATCTCTTGGTCTGCTGAAGCATTAAGAGTTCCTTTCACTGGAATTAAGGGGCCGAGCCCAACTCCTGAAAAACAACCCCACACCATAATCCCCCCTCCACCAAACTTTACACATTGTCACAATGCAGTCAGACAAGTACTGTTCTCCTGGCAACCACCAAACCCAGAGTCATCCATTGGATTGCCAGACGGAGAAGCGTGATTCGTCACTCCAGAGAACACGTCTCCAGAGCTCTAGAGTCCAGTGGTGGCGCTTCTGGCCATACACCACTGCATTGGACGCTTTGCATTGCGCTTGGTGATGTATGGCTTGGATGCAGCTGCTCAGCCATGGAAACCCATTTCATGAAGCTCTCTACGCTGTTCTTGAGCTGATCTGAAGGCCACATGAAGTTTGGAGGTCTGTAGCGATTGACTCTGCAGAAAGTTGGCGACATCTGCGCACTATGCCCCTCAGCATCCGCTGACCACTCTGTCATTTTACATGGCCGACCACTTTGTGGCCGAGTTGCTGTCGTTCCCAATCGCTTCTACTTTATTATAATCCCACTGACAGTTGACTGGAATATTTAGTAGTGAGGAAATTTCACACATTCACAAGTGGACTTGTTGCACAGGTGGCATCCAATCATGGTACCACGCTGGAATTCTCTGAGCTCCTGAGAGTGACCCATTCTTTCACTAATGTCTGTAGAAGCAGTCTGCAGGCCTAGGGGCTTGGGTTTATTCACCTGTGGCCATGGAAGTGATTAGAACACCTAAATTCAATGATTTGGATGGGTGAGTGAATACTTTTGGAAATGTAGTGTATGAGCTTTCAGATGAACAGATGACTGGATATGGGCCTAAAATTTAATTAGAATTTTACACCTTAAGCTACAGATGGACCCTTGGGGAAAGATTAAACCTGTTTCTTGGCTACAGCTGATTGATAATTGTGGTTTCTCTTAAGCACAGGACGAGTCTCAGTTGTCACCGATAACCAAGAGTTTCAAGGCAGTTATTTTCAGTGCTGGACACTTCAGCTCTGATGTTATTAATGATTATATGGCCTGTTTCACTTCTGGCCATTTTAATCCACAATTACTGTTTGTTTGCTGAATTTAACATTGGGGAAAAATAAAACATGCAAAATGTTACTTATGCAAAAGTTATGGAACCTTTAATATTTAAAATTTGCCAATATGATAAACTCAACGAGTAAATAGAAATTGGCAACAGAAAAATGGCACATTTAAGTGTGTCTTCTGTAGAGGACGTGTTAACTTACTTTCACTTAGGAAACCAATAAAATGTCATTTGACCTGGGGTGTCCAAACTTTTGCATGATGCATCATCAGTGGTGGGGATTGTATACTCCATGTGTGATCCTGCATCACCACCTGCTGGCCTGCATCTGTCTGGAAAGCATTTAACACTGAAAGAAGTACATGGTTATTACCATAGTGAGTCGATTTCCTGGACCCAGATTAAGCCTACACTGATGAAAAATGTGGTTCTTCAAGGTTTCTTTAGTAATGAAAATGGTTCTATATAGAACCATGAACATTAAAAGAACCCTTGGCATGGGTAAAGGGTCCTTCAGAAAGGTTCCTTTTTTAAAGGGGTTCTATACAGTACTAAAAAGGGTCTTTTATTGCTACAGGCCTGACAGGCCTCGAGTGGGTTACACACAGCAGTGCATCACTGCTGGACTAAGAATAGCCCACCAACCAAAAATATCTAGCCACTGATGGAGGACTAGAGGATGACTAGTACAAACTGTGCAGCAACTGATATTGGCTATTATCTCTGACTTTACATCCACAAGGCGGACGTGGTGGGGGGGGCGTTGTCTAATAAAGTGGACAGAGAGTGGACAGTGTTTAAAACTCCACTCATACCAGCACAACACACACTAACACACTAACACCACGTCAGTGTCACACTGCAGTGCTGAGAATGATCCACCACCCAAATAGTATCTGCTCTGTGGGGGTCCTGTGGGGGTCCTGACCACTGAACAACAGGGTAACAAAGTATGCAGAGAAACAGATGGACTACAGTCTGTATCTGTAGAACCATAAAGTGCACCTATATGGTAAGTGGAGCTGATCAAATGGGCAGGGGAGCAACCAGGGGGTGGTTTTATTGCTGTGGCTGATCGGTGTGCATAACAATAGCAACACTCGGCCATCAAGTGATCAGTCGGCCTGTATTTTGAAGGCGCTCCAAGCGGCCATGTTGGGCGTCCCATAATGTGGCTGGTTTCATTTACAGAGAAACGAAGGCAGGTCCTCCTGTAGGTCCTGAAGGCAGCTGCAGCAGCGGAGCGCCTGCAAGAGCCGAGGACGAAAATGTCGAGCTACTCGAGCTATTCCAGGGTGATTCATCACGCCACGAGTATATTATGCAGCCATAAAGGCTCCATGGACTTGGCGCAGCTGCACAGGAAGGTCTTCCAGCGCTTCGACATCAGCGACGAAGATTTTTGGTACATCGTGAAAAAATGCCCGAGGTTCGCTGTCGTTGTCCGGAACGAGCAGACGGCGGAGACCGGGGAGGCTGGCTGCACTATAGTGGCCAAAACGTCCCTCCGCCTGTGTAAGAACTACGCCAAGCAGGAGTGCTCCGGCTGTCAGGACCTGCATTTGTGCAAGTATTTCGTTTACGGCAACTGCAGATATGGAAAAGGAAGGTGAGAGCCCAGTCAGCTTCTTGTTCCTGTTTTCCCGTTCCACCTTAAATGGTTACATGTAAACTGCTGCACCATTTAAGGTGGAACCGACCCCCAGCCTCATCAGGCTTTCCTGCTGTTCTTTAGTCCAAGTGGCTGTTGTTCACCTCTTTCTAGAAGACAAATGGTTCACATTAAATACGTAAATCCTAAACAGCAACACTAGAAATAAGTGGCCTTGTTTTTTTCTCCGTGTTGCAACACATTACATCTCATTTCAGTCCATTGTGAGTAAAAGTGAGACGTTTTAAAATTTATCAGGGAAAATCACATTTGTGTATTTTTTTTTTAAAGAAAACGGTTTAGTGTATTATATAAGCATCAAACTATACAATGTCTGGCTTTTTTTAGACAAGTTATGGTAAATAAAATAAAAAAAAAATAAAAACACATTTAGATATTAAACCTGAGGCACTTTGGCCCCGCCCATTCGTCCTGCAGTCAGTCCAGTTAGCTTAGCTTTGATATTGTTCATCTGTTTCTCAGAAATAAATGGTTCGCACCAAATACAGAAATCATGACAAACAGTAAGAGTAGAACTAATTGGCCTTTTGTCTGAGGCAGGGTTTTTTTTCCATGTTACAACGCATTACACCTCATTATAACCTCTCTGTCCATTACGAATTGAAGTGAGACCGGTCATATGGAAATGAAGCTGTTGTTTGTGTGATGTCATGTAAGCCAACCCACATTTACATATTAATCCTATGGCAGTTCAGCCCCGCCCACTCACGCTGACGTTCTAAGGAATATTTGAGCCTGGATTGTTTGAATGAGGTGTGATACAGGGCAGAACAGAGATCATTTGAATAAATGTTTATATTAAATCAGTCTTAAAGGCACAGTAACAAAAAAAAAAAACAGTGTCATTGTAAGGCATAAAAAAAGGATGGAATGGTCATGTGAAAATGATTTTTGACTCTTTCTGGTACATAAGCCCACACAAGCATTATAAGTGGACGTCAGGGGAAAAGGTTAAATATAAGAGGGTAGATTAAGAGCCCTGTAATTTAATATTATGCTTTGTAGACAGAAACAATCATAATTCAACCTTCACAACGTTGAATCGTAGCTGGAATGCTCTTCAATCTAAGAATTTGATTGGTCCGAAATTATTTGAGTGGTTGTGTTCTGTTTTATATATATATATATATATATATATATATATATATATATATATATATATATATATATATATATATGGGTACCATTTTGCCTTGCATGCATTTTACAAATACATTTTGGGCAAAAAGCATATCACAAAACTCATTGTCGAACAAAGTCTCAGCCATCAGGCAAAGTATTCATAGCCATTTCATATAATAACATTCTGTGAGGGAGATTTTAGACATGGATGTCTGGTTCCCAGCATCACCACTGTGAAGAATTTGAACTCCATTAGTTTCTCTAGAATGGAGCATTTCACGCCAAATCACTCTAAATGACTGTTTATATCTCAAAAATGCAATGAAGAAATTTGAAACATAATTAAAAGAAATGAATAAGATCATATTTATTATACGTCAACTTTCCAGGTTTAGCATAGTGCACATTTGTAGGTGATCTGTTGTAATGACAGCTGCCGCATGTGTTTGTGTTTTGGTCACTTAGGAAGGAGTGCAGGTTCTCTCATAATATTCAGTCAGAGCACAATTCTCCCCTCCTCCGGGAGTGCACCCTTCATGAACTTCACGAGGAAGACCTCTTCCTCCTCCTCCTACAGAATGACCCCTCGCTACTGCCTGAGGTGAGGGCACACGTCCGTCGGCATGCACCTGTGTTAACACATACGCTCAGCAAACACTCTGTTAGCCACCAATCATATGGGCTGCTACACCCTGTAAGGCCAGTTTTTAGGTTTCTGTTTTGACATCACTGTTGACCTCAGAAGATAGTTGACTCACTGGAGCTGTTCAGAAGTGCCCAGTCAGGTACAGGGCCATAAACAAAAATGTATAACGCAAAGTGGTGTGCAGCCGAAAGGGAAAATCTCATTTGTTAGTGACATTTTTATTTTCCTGTTGTCTTTTCAGCTTTTACTGAAGTTCTTAAATTGTTGCCATTATTTTGAGGGGTCCAAGCACCAAATCCTTCATGAGGATCCTTACTGTATTTGCGCGGACTTGGTCAATAAGTACAACACCAATTCCAATGAAGTTGGGACGTTGTGTAAAACAAATAAAAATAGAATATGTTGATTTTGCAAATCCTTTTCAACCTATATTCAATTGAATACACTACAAAGACAAGATATTTAATGTTAAAACGCATAAACTTTATTGTTTTTTTGCAAATATTCACTCATTTTGAGTTTGATGCCTGCAACACATTCCAAAGAAGTTGGGACAGGGGCGTGTTTACCACTGTGTTACATCACCTTTCCAGTGCTGCTGATTTCAAGACTTGTACTAAACTAAAATTCTTCAGAAGCTAAAAACGGAGGGGACTCCTGAGCCAAGTTCGATCCCCGGTGATGCTAAAGTCATCTGTGTCTGGGAGTCCGAGAGAGTACAATATTCCTCATTCTCTCTGGGTGGGTAGGATGTCCCTTTTCCTAGGTTTATCCAATTGTCTGCAGGAGCCTGAACCTCAGAAAATATATATAAAAAAAATTACATGTGTAAGCAGTGGTCACTACATGCCAGTCATTCCTTCTGAATTAGAGCATTGTTAACTAAAGAAGGTGTAACTTATGAAGACTTTGTCTAAATCTAATGAAATTTGATAGTCTTGTGTGTCAAAAGACTACCTCGTCTTGAGGTGCTTTTTTGTAGGTGCTAGTAGGGGACACTATAAAAGCTAAGTAGCTTTTTCTCGCTATCTTGTCAGCAGGCATTTGACAGTCTTAATCTTGACCAGTCATCATGAAACTTTTGTGTCTATTTAGGCACACTTAATTATCCTGTGAAGTTTTGAAACAATGATCCACTGGGGGTACTACTTAATTGCCCCTCAATTTTCCTTCATACATTTTCACTTGAGAACATGAAACTGGATTCAATAATGCAGTTTAGTGAGCCTAATAACTTTGCAATTACAAGTGTTTTCATGAAATGTGTTGTCAGAAATTGTTTGAGAACAGCCTCTTTTGAATTACACTTAGAATTTTGATTTCGATAATTTCTAAATTGATTTTGAAATAATCTCTAATATCTGTAGATAAATAAGTGAAAAGAAAACATTGCATTTTTTTGTCCACCATAGTCACCACATATTAATTAATCATTGCAGCCTGAATTAAATTACTAAATCTCAAGTTTCATCAGCTCAAGTTGTTGAGGTTCAAGTGAGACATGAAAATTTGACCCAGTCAGGCCTTCAGGGACACACAATGACACATAAAATAATTACAAAATTCAGTTGCTAATGTTTTCTAATGTGTCTAATTTGATTCAGTTTTTAGCTGAACAACTTTGCAATTACAGGTTATGTCAGAAATTGGGATGCTTGTCTGTCACTTGTTCATTAAAAGTCTTAGTATACCAAGGTCAAAGTCAATCTGTACTAAACATGATCAATAATTATAACGTATGAAGGTCTTTTGATAAAGTCTGACTACTTGTCATGTGTCCTCCCCCAGACTGACATTAGACCTCATTGAGCTGATCAGTGCTTGGACCCCGCAGATTGCCACTTGCGACTATAAATGTGTTCATTTAAACATACTGTAATCGTTCCCATTTCTGCACTGTATTTAGAAACAGGTCTTTTAATGAAATGTAGCAATGAAACTGATGCAAATTGTGAAGAATAGCAGCCATGTTACAGTCAGGCAGCTAGCTTCTGAGTGCAACAGCAATGTTAGTAGTTCTTAAAGGGAAATTCCACTGACTTTTGAAAATTTCTCCATAATTCAGTGGTTGAGATGTAAACAAAGTCATTCAGAGTGGTTTAAGGCGAAATGGTTCATTGTAGAGAAATTTACTGACTCTGATGTCTTTACAGTGGTATGATGGTGATATGGAACAGGAGTCATGATGTCCATAATGCGGATATAGATGTTTATTTCCTCTCCAAAACCACATGGTTGGTCTCCCTTCTCAGAACTATTGTAAAATAGGCAATTCTTTTAGAACATTAAACACTGCACATCTGGCTCCTATCTTTACCATTGTGAAAAGTTCTGTCTTGGTATGTTTCTCTAGAAAGGAGCATTTCACACCAAACCACTCTAAATGACACTGTTGACATTTTAACTGTTTCATTTTGCAGAATTGGAAAAATCAGTAGAATTTCCATTTGATTTGTATATTAGCCTGTTAGGCACACCTGTAAGGCAGGTCAGCCTAATATAGAGACACAGGAGTTTCTTTAATAGCTCCAGAGTATTAGTCAGACAGTTGTCCACAACATATTCTCCCCAGTGTAGAACGTACATTGTCATTGGTGATATTGTTGTTTAATTTTTGCATTTATTCTCTTTTTTGTGTCTGACCTTTTTATTTACCTAATATTTAAGTTTCATTTCAAGCTGGGATATTTCTGCATTCTAGGTACTGCTCCTGCTGTTTGAAACTCTCCTCTGCATTTTGTCTCAGTGCGCTCAGATGACAAATATTTTTCCATTAAAGTTTTGTAGCATTTACATGCATATTTAGCATGTTTAGCCTTTGTGTGGAGCTGGCGCGGCTGTATGAGTCTAAAGAAACCTCAGATGCTTTAATGAAAGAAGATGTCCAAGTTACTGTGTAGATCAGCCAGGATTGGAAAAGGGTGCAGCCACCAAGTTGTCTGGCTGAATTAAATCTAGTAGTAGTTTGTAGTTACAGTGACATTTGATGAATTAAAAAAAAAAAGACAAAAAGAAAGAAGGAAAGAAAATGAAGGAAAACAAAACCAAGGTGTGTGCAAGAGAAAGAAGGTCTGTTGTCCTCTTGGATGAAGAGTTGCAGATGAACGGATGTTGGTGGATGTTTCAAAGTGAAGGAGCTTCACCCTGGGGAATGAGTGGGAGTTCACACTCGACGTTTAAAAAAAAAAGAAAAAAAAGAAACAAGAACAAAACACTAAAAAAGAAGAAAAAAAAAAACAAAAAGAAAAAAAAAACCTGTTGATGTCTTAATTTTTCGAGAGGAAAGGCCTGTAAGTCTTGAGGTAAAGTAGAACACTCTGGTTTGAGGTTTGGAAAGAATTTGAGCGAATGAGAAATTGTCTAATAGTTGTGAGCCTTATGCTTTTGCCTTTACACTTGGTATGTGTATGTATGGGTGTGAATGGGGGTGCATGTGTGCGTGGTTTTTTTTTTTTTTTTTTTTCTTTCTGTCTTTTTCCTGTTCTTTATTTTCCATTGCAAATATCATGACGCTTCACCAAACTGCTGGGCTATGTCCATGTGCAGGTGTGCTCTCACTACAATAAAGGTTCGGGGCTGTTCGGGGCCTGCACCTTTAAGGAGCGCTGCACTAAGGTGCACATTTGTCAGCACTTTGTGCAGGACGACTGCATCTTCGGCGCCAAATGCAAGAGGCTCCACAGCGTAGACGAGTACAGCCGCAGGATGCTGGAGGAAAGGGGACTCAGCAGTGACATCATCCTGGACCTGCCTTACCTGTACCAGAATGTCTACCACCTCAACTCCCATGGACTGGACAGGGGTAGGTCATGGAATGTTGTTTCATTACACAAGTAGGTAAATGTTGACCCACAACTTCTCTGAATAAGATTGCTCATCTGGGATTAGATAGATTGAATAATCTATGGTTGGTTGAAAAATGTGTACAGTAGATTGAAAATAGAAAAATTGCAGACCTGCAAATGAAGTCCACACATAGTACCGTGCAAAGGTCAGAGATCACCCTTCATTTATTTTCGGTCAGACATCAAAATTAATGAAATGTTTGTAATGTATGTAATTAAATGTTTAAGATGCACACAAAGTCATTCAGAGTGGTTTGGTGTGAAATGCTCCATTTCAGAGAAACTTGGAGTCAGAATTGTTCACAGTGGTGGT